>NC_081546.1:6210812-6214809 GCF_901000735.1 Corylus avellana | reverse complement strand
TTTTATTTGGGTTTTTGATTTTTTGAAAATTTTTTGGGTTTGGGTTTTTGAAAGTGGAGGAAAGAAGAGAGAGAGAGAGTGAAAATGAAGGAAGAGATCTTGCTGGGGGAGAAGAAACGTACTATTCCAGAATTAAAAAAAAAATATATTTTTAATTGAAAAAAAACAATCCAGAAAATTTTTTTTAAAAAAAAATTTTTATTTTTTAATAATTTGACACGTCCGAAAATTTAAAATTATTAAAAAATAATAATTTTTCATTTTTTAAATTTTTTCTGAATTTTTTTTTTTCAATTAAAACATTTACTGACGTGTCAAATTCAAGGCCATCAATCACAGCATTATTTAGTGGGCAGGGGTTCCTTTTGTCTTTCCACAACTTGTGTTATAAAAATTCCAAGAGCACATATGCATATATAGACTTTGTTGACGGGATATTTTTTTAATGATTTGGATAATGAGAGTTCTAAAGAAGAAGTGGATAATGAGAATAAAACTTTTTAAACAAAGATATAAGAAGCAACAAAAATCAAGACATAGGAGTTTAACGTTGTTTGGTAAGATCGTCTACGTCCACAAGCAACAATAACAATGTTTCTTCTCCACTAGTATCAAGAAAAATAGAATAAACTCTGTATATGTCATATAGCAAAATTACATCAATTCCGCTACTATTTTAATTTCTTTAAAATGTTTCTTTCTCTATTTCTTTTGAAAGCGGGGACCAACAATAACTATTACTTTTCATAATAGTAAAACATTAAATACCATAATCTCATACTCAGAGTCATGTCCCAGCTTACGCCTTTGTTTTAGTGCTTTTACGTCTTTACGAGGCCCTTATTGAGAGGATTAGCTCAATTTTTTTTTTGACTCATTTCTTATTATTTTGTTTGCACTATAAGTTTCATTTTGAATCTATTGTTGAATAGCACATCTCTTTTTTGTACTTGACGATTTTTTGTGGGCATGGTCGCATCCGTGTCTAGTACTGCACTACACGTTTTTAAATTGAATGTAAAGGCGATTTCTATTTCACCCACTTAAAAAGAAAAATAGAAAACAAATCTAAAAATTAAAAATAAAACAAAAACAAAAATTGGCCCCTTGTTTCTTTTTCTTTTTTATTTTCTCCCGTCCCCACTTGGGACAACCAAGTGTAATTGCCTTTTATGTTGAAACACTATATATTTCGTACGTGCAATTGTTGAGAGTTCGATCCCCACATTCGTGGATGCATGTCTGCGTATCAACTGAAGAATATCAACCCCATACTCTAATCATAATGAAATTCAGGAAAGAAAAAAATTATTATTTATCTTTTACTTTTTTCATACCCCTACTTGCGACCTCTAGCTGTTTTAGTGCTTTTATTGTTTTATGTGACCTTTATTGAAAGGAACGTGTCAATTTTTGACTAATTTTTTAATATTTTATTGTATTTTCTGCATTATATATATATATATATATATATATATATATATATATATATATTTTGAGTTTGTTATTACTTATTAGATAATCGACCCATTTTTCATTGTTTTAATTCATGTAACCCTCTCTCCCTCTCTCAATATTTGCTTTAAAAAAAAAAGAGGGGGGAGGGGGGAGGGATTGATTTTTTCAGATGCTCTTCGCCATCCAAGATGACGATTTTTTGTTGGCCATGCTCACATCCGCGTCCAATGCGCTACACGTTAAATTGATGTAAAGGTGATTTCTGCTTGACCCACTGACCAAACAAAAAAAGTAAAAACATAGGGTCTGTTTAGTAATGAACTTGGTAAGTAGTTTTTGGTTTTAAAATGATTGATGTAATTTAAAGTAGATAGAAATTTAAAATTTTTTTATTTGGAAAAATGTAAAAATTTTGTTTTGTTGTGAATTTTTTATTTAATAGTCATAAAAAGTTATTAATGTCATATTAAAAATAAGAATTGTTAGAAGTTGAGAAAATGTAGAATATATATATATATATATAAAAGGTAGAAGAAGTGGGATTTCGTGATCCATGTGATGGCAAATAGTTTTCCCATTGCCAAGACTTGCAGTCAAAGACTGAGTACAAACTTCTAGGTGTGAAAATACTACTGGGGATGTAGATATTAGTAATATTTATATCCATATCCACAAAATGAGAATAATAGTTTTGGGTATCGGCATCCGCGTAATTTATACGGTTATTATCTACTATCCACAATATTTGAGATAACGAGCATTAATTTTGGACCTTGAAATTGTAGTTCACTAATTTTTTTCTTTTAGTAAATGCAAAAAAGATATTATTTATAATTGAACATTGTTATTCTTTTACACTTGCTAACCAGTTTGCCAAAAAAAAATTCGTCTCATATATTATTTAACTTCATGTATCATCTATCTAATATATTGTTGGTGATGGAAAAAAAAACATTTGAAATAATAATAATAATAATAATAATAATAAAGGAAAAATATATAAGGCAATTAAATCAAAACAAATCAGAAGAGTTTCCTAATAGTAAAATCTAACAACATTACAAATCCAGCAAATATAAGAAACATAAATTACAAATCCGAAATAATATATATATATATATATATATATATATAAAGGAAATGCGGATGCGGTTGCACATCTACATGTGTGGGTAACAGATAAGTGCGAATAGCGGATGCGGGCGGTTATTATCTGCCCGCATAAACTAGTCAAAGAATGAAGATGAATTACTACTAATCTCTAATTATATTCGTGACAACTTGGTCCTAAGCCTTCAATAACACAATTTATAACAATCATAATCAATCTAATAATAACTGCAAATTCCCATCTGGTATTAAATCACATCAATAATATGAAAAAAATTTTGTTTCAAATTTTACTTGTATATTTTGAACATATGTGTCATATACAGATTAGACTATAAGAAGTAAATATTTTTAAGCCTGTTGAACTAACAACCATTTTCAACTAGGCCTCACGAAGGGAGAACTGTGACATTTAGATACATTAAACCACTATTTTGTAAAAAAAAATATCCTTATGTCAGTGTCAGACGTTAATAGAATAGATAGAAAAGGGGTCACGTACTGTCAAAATCCTTCATAAAGGGAGGAAGTTGGAACCACATATATTTACACCAAAATTTCTTTAATCGGTAGGAAACAAGAGATCACAACCATATATAGTAGCTTTTATAAAGTTGATTTTATAAGTTGAGCTGATTAGCTAGTCCAAAGTATCTTTTATGACTTTAGAGCTCATAATCCACGAATCTTTTTTCATAGAGGAAAGAAACAAACAAAAAAAGTTGGCATTAAAAGGATAACTCGGAACAACTTCTTCTCTCACGCATTCAAGGTAATCAGTATCAGCTTTATTTAGTGGGCGAGGGGTTCCTTTGTCTTTTCACAGCTTGTACGTGTTTTGAAAATTCTAAGAGCTAGCAGACATGTAAACTTTGTTGACGGGATATTTTTTTTAATGACGTGGATAATGAGACTTCAAAAGAAGTATGAATTTGATATAAAAGTTCTCTCATGTGAATGATCATTGAGTAATCTTTTGGTTAACCTTTGGATCAAGGTTTCACATGTGATACAAGACAATTTATAAATCCCACTTTTGGGTACTTTACAATATTACAATTCATACCTTCAAAATATATTAATATCTGTTCTCCATTTCTCCCCAAGTCCATTGGGAAAACTGTCTTATTTATCTCTCTCTCTCTCTCTGTTTTTTTTTTTTTTTTTGGTGAATTGGCCACTTTTTCTACATTTTAGGCTCTAAATTGCGTTTTAGTTTAAATTATTTTTCAGCATTTGACTTATATGAAAAATTAGTGACAACAACGGCAAAGACGACTGACGATTGGCAACCGGCTACCTCTAGTGTCAACAGATAATGAATTGCGAGAGAGAATGAGTGCGAGAAGGAGGTCGGGTAATATTATGAATTGAGAATAAGAAACTAAACTCGAAAAAAGACTTTACGGCAATAAAAAATGGAAACCAT
>NC_081546.1:6149526-6210712 GCF_901000735.1 Corylus avellana | reverse complement strand
AATTCGGCCAAACTTTTGACTGGCGGAACAATGATCACGTGCGACGCACGTGATCACTTTTGGGGTTTTTTTTTTTTCCTAAAATGCCCCCTTCATCAGCATTGAGACGCCGGCTACCAACTACATATCGCCAAAGATGAGCAAGAACTGCTTGAAGGGACGAGATCTTGTTAGTGCTCATTTCAGAATTTGTTTTGGCTTTAAGTTGTTGGATTTTCTCCTTTGAAAAATGAAAAACTCTTTGTTTTAGGGGTGGAGAAATGTTGGAACTCTCCTCCTCATGAATTTCATTGCGCTGGAATTGGAAAGGAATGCGAATGGGGAGATCGATAATACCATCAAGAAAACCCGATCCGATGATCGGAGGAGATTGTGAAGTGGGATCAAAAGAACCCGTAGAGATCCCAGACCAAGTATTGAAGAAACGCCAAAAGTTGGTGCCATCCGCAACGCTATGGTTTATAGTGCAACCGATGAAGAGGCCATCAATGAGCTCAGTCACTTTCACCGCCAGCAATGGCTTGGAAACACCTTCACAGTTCAACACCCTGTTCATAAAAAAGAAGCAGTTGACAATATCGGGAACGTAGAGGGGCTCAAGGATATCGGCCATGGTGACGCCATCTGCCACTGCATGAACAAACTCTGCTCCTCCATGGTTATTGCAGTCGACAAAGAAAGAGCTGGTCTTATCATCATCGTTTTCAACCATGACTAAGTGGCCGGCAAGAGGATAGAAAATATCAGCTAAGTCAGGGATGGGGGTATTTTAGGAAAAAAAAAAACGAAAGTGATCTCGTGGGTCGCACGTGATCACTGTTCCGTCAGTCAAAACGGCTTTGACTGACGGAATGGCCGAATCGCAAAAGTTTGGCAAGTTCGGACGGGTGGATTGCAAAAATTGAAACATTAGAGATCGAATTGAAAATGACTCCAAACTTTAGGGGGGTAAAGTGTAATTTTCCATTTTTTTTAATTACAAAAATACACATTTGTTAATGAATAGACACTAAACACCTTAGCTGTTTTGACAAGTCACTAAAGTTGATTGAAAAGGCACTTCTTCATTTATAAATAGCATACTCATTGTAAGAATTAGATAATGAAATGAGCCACACTTTATTGAAAATTTTCTTACATACTGCTCCACATTTAAGCAAATTACACTTGCCAAACACCGACAGATCATATACAATCCCACAGCAGCTATATATATTGATGCAGATGGGATGGCGGTACTCATCTCTCGAAGTGCGATCGAGCGCATGCGTGCCTGCAATTGAGCGCATGCATGCCTGATGCTGCAATGTTGTTCCTAGAAGTACGACCAATCCTCCCCTGTGAGAGCGATCAATCGCTTGCTCAAGCACACCAGGTCTTTGGTTGTGCGATCGAGCGCTCGCGTGCTGCGATCGAGCGCATGCGGGCATTATGTTAATTTTTTGCGTTTTTATTATCTTAAATCGACTTTATGTTATTACTTTATTAGGGTTAGGGTTTTGGGAGTCTTTATTTCATTATTTTATTAGGTTTTGGGTTTTGGGTTATAAATATATGCTTATAGCCTCCATAGAAAATCAATTTATGATTATTATTAATTTTGATGAATGAGAATACTCAGAGTTGAGTTTATTCATCTATTTTCCTTCAAAACTTAGAGAGTATCTAATTTTGTCGTGAAGAATTCTTAGATCTTTGATAGAATCAAGATCTGGAGTTATTTATCCGCTGCTTATTGATGTTCTTCACTGCAGCCCATTAAGTCACGCTGCATTAGTTGCTATCAGAGCTTAGTTACTTTCCATGAATGTCGAGGAATAACCGCTTTTTAGACATGAACGAGGCGCACGTGCGCACGAAGACAGTACGTAAGGAGCAACCGGCAATTTGCTTGCGGCACATGAGTGGTGGGCCGAACGGTTGTTGTTGCCAATCAAGATCGCGATTCACGGAGGCGAAAAGCAAATCTATCATTGAACCTGGGCAACACACGGAGGATCGATTCAGGGCTATGAGGGATCAAATTGAATACCTCACTACCCAATTATCCAACTTGTGTGCTCAACAGTCGTGGGAACGGATCTAGATACCCGTTTGCAGAGCGCCGAACGCACGGAAGTCAGCACCTTGCGCAAGCTCATGCCAATCGACGGGTGAGTAGATTCAAACTCAAAATTCCAAAATTTGACGGGGATCTAAAACCGACAAATTTCCGGATTGGCTGCTAGCTGTTGAAGAGGTTTTTGAATTTAACGGGGTGCCCCATGAACAATAAGTCTCTTTGGTGGTACATACATTCCGAGGAAGAGTTGGTACATGGTGGCAATAACTAAAGAAAACTAAGAAACGGGAAAGCAAATTGAAGATCAATAGTTGAGAGAAATTATTGAAATATATGCAAGTCGCTTTCTTGCTCCATAGTTATACCATGAGTCAAAAGTTACAAAATTGAAGACAAGGGTTTATGGCTGTGACAAAGAAAATAGAAAATTCCTACAAAAAATAAGTATTTAGAAAAACATGGAATGAGGCGAAGAGTCCACGATAGGTCAAATGGATCCCTACTTAGCACCCACAAATTCATAATCCAAATTTATATTCTGTGAAGGAAAAAATATATATATATATATATATATGAGGAATGATAGGGACCCAACTTTTTTGCCCAACAAAAGTCCAACTTTTGCCTTATTTATTTTTAAAAAATAAAATAAAATAAAAAATGGAAAAAATGTTTGAAGCAACCCTATCTATTTTTTGTCTTTCTTTTATTTGGTATTTTTTTAAAAATGAAAAATGGTATTTTTTTCATAATGATGTCATTTTTTTCAAGAAAATGTCATTATTATGAAGAAAAATACTATTTTTCATTTTTAAAAAAAATACTAAATAAAAGAAAGGCCAAAAATAGATAGGGTTGCTTCAGACATTTTTTCCATTTTTCATTTTGTTTTTTTAAGAAAAAAAATAAAGGGTAAAAGTTGGACTTTTGTTGGGCAAAAAAGTTGGGCCTTTAGCATTTCTCTATATATATATATATATATATATATTGTTTATTTAATAGAAGGCATTAATGAGTCTCGGAAAAGGAGAGTTTCATATATATGAGAAAGTGACATCAACCTAAAGAGCACTGATTGGGAGCACGCGGCGGCACGCCCGGTGCAAAATTTTTTTTTTTTTTTTTTTCTAAAAAAAAAAAAAAAAAATTCAACCTAATGCATTAGAGCAATGTTTCTGTATACACAAGTGGGCGTACACACCAATATGTTGTGAAGCACTGCACGCATGGATGTGCTGGCTGTGCAAGGTTGAAGGCTGTCGGGCGCCTTGATAATCCAACTGGCTATTTAATTTTTCACCGTTGTAATTGTACAATATATTGATTTGATCTAAATCGTGGATGTAAATCGTGGATGCTTATCAGTGTGATCCAACGATTGGATTTCCTATGCCATTAGTAATGTCAACTATAAGATTAAATCAAGTTACATCTAACGGTTGAAAAAAAAAATCATTACTACCATATATGATCTAATGATCATAATTAAACAACATTTAATTATAAGTATGATCTAACGATCAAAATAATAGTAAATGTTAAATAAGTGCGATTGAACAGTCAGAACTAAAAACCATGTTCGTTTTTGTTAATTACAAAAATACGTATTTGTTAATGAATAGACACTAAACGTGTTGAGTTGGCTGTTTTGATAAGTCAATAAAGTTGATTGGAAAGGCACTTCGTCATTTATAAATAGCCCACTCATTATAAGAATTAGGTAATGAAATGAGCCACACTTTATTGAAAATTTTCTTACATACCACTCCACATTTAAGCACACTACACTTGCATACCAACAGCTATACAATCCCAAAGTAGCTATACAAGACAGCAGGATACAACAAAACAATTGCACCAAATAATTCCAACAGAAAATAGACACCAACATATTGCTCTTTCGTCTAGAACAAAACACTCAACACAAGAAGAATAGCTTATAGAATATGCATGCTATCACTCTCTATTGAGCATTTTGTTGTGGCTATAAAGCAAACAGAACTCTTTTTTGGACACTAAAACGGGAAGTTGCATTATAAAAAAAAAAAAAATGCCATGAAGAGCAGATGTTATCATGCCACATTCATCTGCCATCCCCCAAGGCTAACATTACATTGTCCTTCATGCTATCAAATCCAGCGGTTGTATTGCTACTTCCACCGTTTTCGTAAGCGTTAGATGTCACACCATCTAGGTGTTCGGCCCCTTCTAGATTTGTTTGAGCATTAACCCACAAGTGTGCCTCTATCTTTCTTATCTGTTCTAATTCCATGGCCAATTCCTTCATACTAGGCCTCTCATCCCCTTTCACTCTTAAGCACCGCTCTGCAAGTTTAACGACTTCCTTGATCTGCTCTTTATTTCCTTCTTCAACTATTCGTTTATCAAGAATTTCATCCATGCGATCCTCTTTCAAGAAAGAAAGAAAATACATAGCTAGACATCTTTCATCCTCCGATCTATCAAATGAAAATACATCATTTCCTGTTAGTAGCTCCATGAGGACCACTCCAAAGCTATAAACATCACTTTTCTCCTTCAATTGGTTCGTTTGTAAGTATTCAGGATCCAGGTATCCAAGAGTTCCTTGCACTACAGTAGCTACATCCTTTTGATCGTGCGGAACCAATTTTGAAATTTCAAAGTCGGAGACTTTGGCAGTGAAATTATCACCAAGCAGAATGTTTGAGGGCTTGACATCTCTATGAATTATAGCTAAAGAGTGTAGATACGATAGTGCATCCGCTGTTTCTGCAGCTATTCTTAGATAGGTCTCCCATCGTTTGGTGGATGTGTTGCTTTCACGATGTATATAGTTGAAAAGTGTACCTTGTGAGACAAATTCATAGACTAGCAAAGGAACTTGTGTCTCTAAACAACAGCCTAAGAGTTTGACAACATTCTTATGGTCAATTTGGGAGAGCAGAACAATCTCATTAATGAATTGGTCAACTTGGTATGGATCCACTGTCTTGGACTTCTTGATGGCAACAATTGTATTATTTGGTAAAAATCCTTGGTAAACCGTACCAAAACCTCCTTGGCCAATGACCCTATTCTCTCTATAGTTTTTGGTAGCCACCTTCAGCTCTTCAAAAGTAAAGATTTTGGACTTTTTAGTGGATCCTAGTGCACGAAGACGCCGTTGTAAGATCAAACCCCCATTTTGTTGAAAGAGCTTTGCTTGAAGCTTAATATATTTTCTTTTCTGGAATACCAAAAACAGCCACGAGCTACCCCCAAGCATAGCAATTAAGCCTATGCCAATTCCTGAACTTGGAAAAGTCGAAAGGTTATGGTCAAGATTTAAAGTTTATGTAATTAATTGCATACATGATTATTATCTACCCTTGTACAAAATGGTAAATTTACTTACCAATGGAAACCTTAATTGCTAGTACAACATCTACAGAACAACCTTCACCATCTTTTCTTCCGTCCCCACGGTACCACTTGGGACAACCACATGTATAATTGCCTATTCCGTTGGTACATAGTTTCGTGCAATTATTGAGAGTTGGATCCTTACATTCGTCAATGTCTGCACATATAGTATAGTCATAATTAATGAAATACATATATACATTAATTGAAACTTAACGAAGGGGAAAATAAATTACCTTGGCAACCCCCTTGGCCTTGGAGGAGGTATGGGTTCCCTTTGTAACCCCGCTTGCACTTGCAACGGTACCCATCCTGCCTTGTGTGGAGATCAATGCAATCACTATTATCCTTACATGCGTAATTAGGTTCTTTATGAGCTTTGTCACATTTGAGAATGCCAACTGCCCAATCAAGCACCAATGGAACCGTTTGGTTTGGATAGTTGTTGAGATAACCGGCGGAGAAGTTGAATTGGCCTTTCTCGACAACAAAAGCATAGCCGCAGGGATTGAACCCCCAAACATTGGAGTGATTATAAAAGCTGTATACTTCAACACTAATATTTTTGAGTCCATCAGGAAACCCTAACTCGCAACACCCAACGCCAAAGCAAGACCCATTGACCACATTGCTAAGGCTAGGGCATTGAGATGCGCACCCGATATTGTACCATTCTCCGTTTTGGAACCCACTGAGGTATGCGATAGTGTCACAGCCGATAACAGTGAACTTATTTTTGCTGTTGGAAATGGTGTACTGGGAGACCCTGAACTCGGGTTTGTTCTTGTATCTGCGACCATGAACCCTGACCGTGGGAACGCACGGCAAAGATTCGTGACGGCCATAGGGATCGTTCTTGTCATTGTAACCAGGAATACCACCGTACTGCGCACCGTCCTTACCATTGTAACGAGGATCCATGGGCCGGGGACCCATACTGTCACTGATACCAAGTTTCCCGAGCAAGTTACGGCCCTTGGAACAGTAAGCAGATTTCCCGGGAGCGTTATTGTGACTTTCCACCATTTGGTAACAGTCTTGGGCTACATCAGTCAAGACATGCAACTCATGAGTGTCAATGGATATGTTTGTGACAGTGACATTACCTGTCTTTGGCTTTCCAGAGTCACATGTGATATTAAAACTCTCATCTAGATAGCAGCCCTCAGTGAGACCAAATGGGAATGGAATTTCTACATTTCCACACATGCTGGGGCAGCCAGGCTTGACTATAGTTGTTGCTGCTGCTGCTGCCACAATTGCAAATATTATGATCACTCCAGGCACTGCTATGATTTGCAAAAGCTTCCCACTCAACCCCATGCCTTGCCCCAACTTTTTCAAGGTTATATTTCATGTTTAGATCGATGTGCTTTCATTGTGCTAGTACACTCTTCCCTTTTATAAAGGCATATGGAATGATCCAAGACCAATTTTATATGTCATATATATATAGGTCCAAAGTATCTTTTTTAAGTTGAGTCATTTGGAGAAATAATTTTCCATAGAGAAAGAAAAAATGAATATGGTCCAAACTTGCACATCTTTGCACGTTTCACTTACCTTTCCATTAGTGGAGAATCCAATGCTTTTTCCTATATCTCTCAAACTTTTACGAACATGGTCGTATAGCCTAGCCTGTACATAGCCATGTTTAAAAAATATATATAAATAGTCCACTCATTGTAAGAATTAGGTAATGAAATGTGGCAAATGAGCCATGCACACTTTATTGAAAAATTTCTTACATACCACACCACATTTAAGCAGACTACACTTGCCAAACACCAACAGATATACATTAATCCCACAGCAGCTATACAAGACAGCGAATACAACAAAACAATTACTCCAAATAACACCAACAAATTGCTCTTTCGACCAGAACAGAAAACTCAACACATGAAGAATAGTACAGAGATAATATGCATGCCATCACTATCTAATGAGCATTTTGTTGAGGCTATAAAGCAAACAGAACTCTTTTTAGGACACTAAAACAGGAAGTTGCATTAAAAAAAAAACAAATGCCATGAAGAGCGGATGTTATCATGCCACATTCATCTGCCATCCCCCAAGGCTAACATTACATTGTCCTTCATGCTATCAAATCCAGCAGTTGTACTGCTACTTCCACCGTTTTCGTAAGCATTAGATGTCACGCCATCTAGGTGTTTGGCCTCTTCCAGATTTGATTGAGCATTAACCCACAAGTGCATCTCTATCTTTCTTATTTGTTCTAATTCCATGGCCAATTCCTTCATACTAGGCCTCTCATCTCCTTTCACTCTTAAGCACCTCTCAGCAAGTTTAATGACCTCCGTGATCTGCTCTTTATTTCCTTCTTCAACTATTCGTTTATCAAGAATTTCATCCATGCGATTCTCTTTCAAGAAAAAAAGAAAATACATAGGTAGACATCTTTCATCCTCAGATCTATCGAATGAAAATACATCATCTCCTGTTAGTAGCTCCACGAGGACCACTCCAAAGCTATAAACATCACTTTTCTCTTTCAATTGGTTCGTCTGTAAGTATTCAGGATCCAGGTATCCAAGAGTTCCCTGCACTACAGTAGCTACATCCTTTTGATCATGGGAAACCAATTTTGAAATTCCAAAGTCAGAGACTTTCGCAGTGAAATTAGCACCAAGCAATATGTTTGAAGGCTTGACATCTCTATGAATTATAGTTAAAGAATGTAGATACGATAGTGCATCCGCTGTTTCTGCAACTATTCTTAGATAGGTTTCCCATCGTTTGATGGATGTGTTGCCTTCATGATGTATATAGTTGAAGAGTGTACCTTGTGAGACAAATTCGTAGACTAGCAAAGGAACTTGTGTCTCTAAACAACAACCTAAGAGTTTGACAACATTCTTATGGTCAATTTGGGAGAGCAGAACAATCTCATTAATGAACTGGTCAACTTGGTCTGGATCCACTGTCTTGGACTTCTTGATGGCAACAATTGTATTATTTGGTAAAAATCCTTTATAAACTGTACCAAAACCTCCTCGGCCAATGATCCTACTCTCTCTATAGTTTTTGGTAGCCACCTTCAGCTCTTCAAAAGTAAAGATTTTGGCCTTTCTAGTGGATCCTAGTGCACGAAGACGCCGTTCTAAGATCAAACCCCCATTTTGTTGAAAGAGCTTTGCTTTAAGCTTAATATATTTTCTTTTCTGGAGTACCAAGAACAGCCATGAGCTACCCCCAAGCATAGCAATTAAGCCTATGCCAATTCCTAAACTTGGAAAAGTGGAAACGTTATGATCAAGATTTAAAGTTTGCGTACTTAATTATATACATGATATTGTCTAAAGGTGTACTTACCAATGGAAACCTTAATCGCTAGTGCGAGATCTACAGAACAACCTTCACCATATTTTCTTCCGTCCCCATGGTACCACTTGGGACAACCACATGTATAATTGCCTACTCCGTTGACACAGTAATTCGTGCAATTATTGAGAGCTGGATGCTCACATTCGTCAATGTCTGCACATCAAGTGACGAATACAGCCAACCACATGGTATATATAATCATAATTAATGAAATATATACGTTGAAACAAAGGAATTAGGATCTTCGAAAATATCTATAGTTAGTTATATTTGAGGGGTATGTTTGTCTAATCAAAATATCACTCAATTTAAATGAAGCGAGGATAATCCAGTTCAGAAATGAAGGGGAAAACAAATGTCATAAGTGATATTGAATTCAGGGAAAAAGTAATATATAAATTACCTTGGCAACCCCCTTGGCCTTGGAGGTATGGGTTCCCTTTGTAACCCTGCTTGCACTTGCAATGATACCCGGCCTGCTTGGTTTTAATTTGGCGAACAATGCAGTCACTATTCTCCTTACATGCGCTATTCTGTTCTTTCTTAGCTTCTTCACATGTGAGATTGCCAACTGCCCAATCAAGCACCAATGGAACCGTTGTGTTGGTATAATTGTTGAGATAATTGGTGGAGAAGTTGAACTTGTCTTTCTCGACAACAAAAGCATAGCCGCAGGGATTGAAGTTCCATACTTCGGAGTGACTGTGAAAGCTGGATACGTCAACACTAATATTGTTTAGTCCTTCAGGAAACTCTAACTCGCAACACCCAACGCCAGAGCAAGATCCATTCACCATATTGCTAAGGCCAGGGCATCGAGTTGAGCACCCGATATTGTACCATTCTCCGTTTTGGTACCCACTGAGGTATGCCTTAGTGTCACAGCCGATAACAGTGAACTTATTTTTGCTGTTGGAAATGGTGTACTGGGACAACCGGAGCGAGGGACTGTTCGTGTATACCCTGGAATCCCTGTCATCGTTGCACCTATCGTACGTGTTCGTAGGTGTACATGGGACGTCGTTAGTATCGTTGTTGTGTTTGTAACAGTCTCGGGCTACCCACTGCATGACATGCAACTCATGATTGTCAATGGATATGTTTCTTACAGGGACATTACCTGTAAATGGTTTTCCAGATTGACAAGTGATGTTAAAACTCTTGTTTAGAAAGCAGGCCTCAGACAAGCCAAACGGGAATGGAATTTCTACATCTCCACACTTGCTGGGGCAGCCAGGCTTGGCCACGGTTGCTGCTGCTGCCACAATTGCAAATATTATGATCACTACTCCAGGCAGTGCTATGATTTGCAAAAGCTTCCCACTCAACCCCATGCCTTGCCCCAACTTTTTTAACGAGTGTTTGTTTTCTTATATTTTGTGTTTATATCGATGTGCTTTGACAGCCCTAGCTACTACACTCTTCCTTTTTATAAAGGCATATGGAACGATCCAAGACCAATTCAGCCGGTAACTTTTATGTCATATAGCAAAAATAACAGGTCCAAAGAATCTTTTCCAAGTTGAGTCATTTTCCGAGAAATAATGTTCCATAGAGAGAGAGAGAGAAAATGAAGATAGTCCAATGCTTTTTGTATCCCTATATCTCTCCAACTTTTACAAACATGGCTGTATTGGCATATTGAAAATTTCCTAGTAATGATTCGTGAAACGTGCCCTAGTAATGATTCGTGCCCTAGTAAGGACAGTGTCTGTGCCCCAGTAATGATTCGTGAAACGTGCAAAAAGTTCCACGATATTAAAAAATAATAATAATAATAATTAATTAGATCGAAATCAATTAGCTTATTATCTTTCTTGCTAGCTTTGTTTATCAAGTGCGAAGCGGAGCTCATAATCCACAAATCTTTTTTCATAGAGAGACAAACAATTATCTTCCCCCGCCCCTGCCCCCACCCCCTTCTCTTACAATATTCAAGGTAATCAGTCGCATTATTTAGTAGGCTAGGGGTTCCCCACTTCTCTCACAATATTCAAGGTAATCAGTCGCAGCATTAATTAGTGGCTAGGGGTCCCTTTGTCTTTTCACAACAATTGTGTTTTGATTATAGGTATGATATTAGAGCACCCACATCAATGATATAAGTGAGACTCTGCATGCAGAGGCTTTAGCCAGCCCTGCGGTGTATGTCGGGAGTTCGATCCCCACATTCGTGGATGTCGATCAGCGTATCAACCGAACAATATCAACCCCATAATATAATCATAATGTAATTCAGGAAAAAAAAAATTATTATTTATCTTTTACTTTTTATAACTTCATCTATTATCTATCTAATCTATAGTTATCTATAGTTAGTGACGGAAAAAAAACATTTGAAAAAATAATAATAATAAAAGAAAAACATATATATGGGACAATTAAATTAAAACAAATCAGAAACTTGTAGTAAAATTTAACAACATTACAAATCAAGCAAATATAAAAAACATAAATTATAAATTCGACAAACATCGGTGACTACAAAGCAAACAGTACCGCCTACAACCAGCCCTTTCTCCTTTCTCTCTCCCAGGCCCCCAAAATTCTTCCCTCCACCCTCTCCCACCAAGCAGCGACAGCCATATCCCTGATCTTTTGTGTTGACTTGAGCTGATTTTGGTGGTTATAGATTCAGCATTTTGAATTTTTGGCAAAGTAACTTTCTATTTTTTTATTAAGAGGCTGGTTAACCACGTTGAATTAATCGACCAAAATGACTGTTTACTCACGGAATCCTTCTGCTAGCCCCCGACTTTGATATATATATATATATATATATATATATATATATAGGTCCAAAGTATCTTTTATAAGTTGTCATTTTCGAGAAATAATTTTCCACAGAGAGAAAAAAATGAAGATAGTCCAAACTTGCACATCGATCTTTGCAGGTTTCACGAACCTTTCAATTATTGGAGAATCCAATGCTTTTTAATTTCCTATATCTCTCAAACTCTTACAAACTTGGCCGTATAGCCTAGCCTCTTTTTTCCATACTCAAAATGTCTTACTTTATCCGGACAGTGAAAGATTGAGTCTGAGAGGACAAGTGCATAAGGGAGTGGCGGATGAAGGAAATTTATCTATTGGGACATGATTTTTTTTAATAAATACAAAAAATAAAGTTGAACAAAAATATAACAAACCGTATAAATGAATAACTTAACAAACACTACAAAAAAGTTACGCATCAGGGGCGACTTATTAGGAGCGACTAAAAAGTCGCCCATAATACTCAACTATTAGGGACGACTTTTGAAAGTCGCCCCTAATAGTTAAGTATTAGCGTCCACATCAAAGTGGATGCTAATAATGGGTCGAAAGGTTGACTATTAGCGTCCACTTTACAGTGGACGCTAATAAGTCGACCCTAATATACACGCGCGAATTATTCAAGGGGAGGGAAAAATTTAAGCGGCCAAAAAAAAAACTTTTAGCGTCGACAATAGTCCACGTTGATAGTATACCAATAAGTGGACGCTAAAAGCTGGAAAAAAATAAAAAACTAATAATAAAAAAAATCAACTAAAAGATCAATAGGGTCGACTTTGTCGACCTTAAAGAGTGGGTAAAAAAATAAATAAAATAAATAAAATTGATGGCCAATAGCGTCCACTAAAAGTTGACGTTGAATACCCATTATTAGGGTCGACTTTTAAGAGTAGGTAGAAAAATTAAAAATTAAAATTGATGACCAATAGCGTCCACTAAAAGTGGACACTGAAGACCCATTATTAGGGTCAACTTTGAAAGTCAACCCTAATACTTCCTAAAGAGTAGGTAGAAAAATTTAAAAAAATTAAAATTGATGACCAATAGCGTCCACTAAAAGTGGAGGCTGAAGACACATTATTAGGGTTGACTTTGTCGACCCTAAAGAGTAGGTAGAAAAATTAAAAAATAAATAAATAAATTAAAATTAATGACCAATAGCGTCCACTTTTAGTGGACGCTGAAGACACACCAATAGCGTCCACTAAAGAGTAGGTAGAAATTTTTTTAAAAAAAATAAAAAGATAAAATTGATGACCAATAGCGTCCACTAAAAGTGGACGCTGAAGATCAATTATTAGGGTCGACTTTGAAAGTTGACCCTAAAGAGTAGGTAGAAATTTTTTTAAAAAAAATTAAAAATTAAAATTGATGACCAATAGGGTCCATTAAAAGTGGATGCTGAAGACCCATTATTAGGGTCGACTTTGAAAGTCGACCCTAAAGAGTAGGTAGAAAAATTAAAAATTAAAATTGATGACCAATAGCGTAAAAAGTAGGTAGAAAAATAAAAATAAATAAAATTGTGCCCAATAGTGTCCACTTTTAGTGGACGCTAATACTTAAGTATTATGGTCGACTTTGTGGACGCTAAAGAGTAGGTAGAAAAAAAAAAAAAAAAAAAAAATTGTGCCCAATAGCGTATAAAAGTGGATAAATGATAATCGAGCATGGCGTCCACTTTGGTGGACGCTAAAGCTCTTCTAAAAAATTTAAAAAAAAAAAAAAAAAAAAGAATAAAATTAAACTACAAGCTCAATAGCGTCCACTAAAACTTTTTGAAAAGTAATGTATAATATAGATTGACTTATAACATACATTGAAACTAAGTCTTTAGATACTTAATTATTGTATTAATATGTATTTGTATATTTATATCATATTATATATGTATAATTTGTTATTATATAATCACATAATTTAATAATCAGTTAATCATGTCATATAATCATATAAATTATAGTGATAATACATTATACTTAAATATTATGAAACTTAATTCATGAAGAACAGGACAAAGTTTTCTAAAAAAAAAAAAAAACATTATTAGATCATGTTCATATGTATTATCATTCTAATTACACTAGAGCATACTTAATTAACTAATTAACTATAATCTAATGTAATTAGAATGATAATACACATCATCATATCATTGTTTTTTGAAAATAGTTAACTTACTTAGTAATACTAAGTTAGTATATATTAACGAACAAGTATGTATAACATATATATATATATATATATATATATATATATATATATTAAAGTAACATATAATTTGTTTTTGTCAAAATAACCTATAGTAAATTATACTAGGTTAATTAGTAATTTAATATATTAACTTAATTAATATGTTAGTTTATTAAGTAACTAGTTATTAAGTCTCTGGGTACTTAATTGTTGTATTTGTATGAGTTTGTATACTTCTGACTTACGTCATATTATATATGTATATTTTGTTATTATATAATCATATGATTTAATCATCAATTAATCATTTTATATAATCATATAAATTATAATGGTAGACCATATGACGTAACATCTAACTTATAATGATATCTACAACATAATACTCTAAACATAACAACAACATATATATATCTCTAAACAAACACATTGTTGATTCTAATATTAATCACTTAATTTGTGATATATATGATCATATGATATAATAATTCACATAATCTCTTTTCTTTTCTTTTTTTTTTTTTTAATTACAATTCACATAATCTTTAGATCATGTGATCTACCACTTAACTTAGTAGTAATATTTTTTTTTTTTTTGAAACATATCATACTCATTCATTGATAAAAGTTGCGAGCCTAAAGCTCTTACAAACAGAGAAAAAAGCTCTGAAGTAAATCATAGCCAAAGCTAAAGATACAGTCATCAACAACAGACCAAATCAACCAAAATACAGCATCCGCTAACCTATGACTAAATATCAAGTTGAAAACTCAGATCTGCATCAAACAGACACCATCTAATGCATAGGTAGCGCTTATTCTTCGGCCTTGAGAGCAAAACCCTCAAGCCGATACTTATTCATCGGCCTTGAGAGCAAAACCCACAACCCGATACTCATCCTCCTCGACTCGAAAGCCAGGATAAATTTCACATCCACAACCCAAAGGTTTGGACCAGTAAGATTGGGCAGCAACTAGATGCAACAAAGCAAGAAGAGAAAGCCTTATTACAAGCATAAATAAAATCATACAGGGAAATAAAGGGAACAATAAAACTAATGCAGGAAAAAAAATTATAGCAAATAAAACAAAATACAAAGAAACTCAAAGGAAATACAAAACAGAAAAACAACAAAACAGAAAAATAAATGCGAAAAACACTCAAAGCGGGTCACGACAGTCGGAGGAGGCCGATCGCAAGCTAGCTGGAAACCGTCGCGGAAGGTGGCACAAAAAGCTTGGCGCGGGAGGGGCGCGTGAAAAGACCCGACAGCAAGTGGTGAGCAGCGAAGCGAGCGTGGAGGAGATCGGCGGCACACACAAACATACAGGAAGGAGGAGAGTTTGAGTGAAAATCCCCAAAAGCAGTACCCATCGAGAGAGAACACAAGCACAACAGAACAGAAAACATCAAAGATAGAAACAAACCTAAAACAAAAATCTGGAAGCAAGGAAGGGAGGAGGGATGCAGGCAACGGGCATCCCTCCTCCCTTGAAGCAGCGGCGCTCTGGAGGGGGGCTTAGGGTTTCACAAGGCTTAAGGTTTCTCAAAAGTATTTAACTTAATAGTAATACTAAGTTAGTATATAGTAACTAACAAGTATGTATATAATATATATTCATATATATAATACTCATACAAATATTAAGTGACATATAATTTTTTTGTTTGTCAAAATAACCTATAGTTAATTATAGTAAGTTAGTAATTTAATATATATTAACTTAGTTAATATGTTACTTTATTAACTAACTAGTATAGTTGCTTCTAGCTTCAGAGACGCTAGCTACTGTTCGTAGGATCTTTTTTGTTTTTCTGCTTTTTCCTTGTTTTAGATTTATTATTAGAAAGTTCACCCATTTCTCCTTTTTCAATGTATTTATTTATCCTCCTTTCTCAATATTTGCTTTAAAAAAAAGTGGTGCGGGGGAGGGATTAATTTTTTCAAATGCTCTTCGTAATCCAAGATGACGATTTTCTGTGGGCGATGCTCGCGTCACCATCCAGTGTAGTACACGTTTTTAAATTGACGTAAAGGCGATTTTTGCTTGACCCACTTACCCAAAGAAAAAACATACTTAAAAGAAAGGCGTGGTTTCTGGCTTGACCCAGAAAATAGTTAAAGTAAGGCTAGTTTTCCTATTAACAACCATAATTAATCTAATAATATATGCGAATTCCCATCATCTATTAAATCACATCAACTTTTATAAAGTAGCTTTTGTAAGTTCCAGCTCATTTGCTAGTCTAAAGTATCTTTTATGACTTTAGACCACATAATTCAAGAATCTTTTTTCACAGACTCGAGAAACAAACAATAATCATTCCCCCTACTTCTCTCACACATTCAAGGTAATCAGTATGATGAGCATCCTCTTCCAAAAAAATAAATAAATTATCATGAGCATCAATTAGTGGGCCAGGTTGTGGGCTGAAAATTCTAAGAGCACACCGGCATAAACTTTGTTGCCGGGATGGATATGTTTTTTTAATGATGTGGATAATGAGATCAAGTTTTCACATGTGATAAAAGACAATTTATAAATCCCACTTTGGTTGCTTTACAATATTACAATTCATACCTTCAAAATATATAATGTCTATTCTCCCCAAGTCATTGGCTAAGGGAAAACTGTTGTTTCCCATCATATCATATGGATCACGATGCTACCTAGGGGTGTTAAGAAAGTAAGTCGCTTGCGAACTTTGGTTCGACTCGCATAAGTTTGGCTCGTATTCAACTCAAATATTAAATTAAGCGTTTCGTAAACACAAATTTTGGTTCAAATATTAAACGAATCAAGTTCGGTTCAACTCGACTAAGCTCACGAGTGGTCTCGTGAGAAAGCTCGTATAAGGTTCAACTCATATTTTTTTATTAAATAGCAAATAACAATATATAGTCAATAATAACAAATATGCTATATAACATTTTTATCATATATGTGTATCTATATTAATTATAAATTAAGTAACAAATAACAATGGTCATACTTAGATACAATAACCTTTGGATCATTTGAATGATTCATCTACTTAATCATAATATCAATATGGCATAATGGTATGATCACATTCTCTAAAAGAAATCATAATGCAGAAATACAAAGAAGAGAGGCAAGATTAAGGTGGTTCGGCAATTGTCTACATTCACACACTAAAGCCCTATAGGTTACATTTGACTTTTATTGAATAATTTGATTGTACATAAGAGCTTCATTATATAGAAGCTAAAGAAAGAGGAGCTCCTTATATCTTAACAATGTGGGACAAGGAGATGAGGCTTTTACACAAGCCAATGGCTAAAGCTTCTCCTCACTTGAGCATTGTGGGACAAGAAAAAAAAAAAAAAAACTTGTGGGCTCTGTTTGGTAAAAAAAACTTGTGGATTCTCATTATAAACCAATTTTTTGTTAATCTTTCAATACCAAACATTCTGATTTTTTTTTCACATTAATTCATATTTGCTACAAGAAAATGCCAAAAAAAAAAAAAAGCCCCAAGGCTCAATTTTTTGTTGTTAATTGTGACTTGCCATTTTTTTTTTTTAAATGAAAAAAAAATCAATTTACGGCCTTTGTTTTGAATTGCATTTTGAAAATGAGTCAATGAAAATCTTTCTTTTTTTTTTTCTTCTGTTTTATCTGATCATCCGATGGTCATATCTGTTTTTTTATTTTTTATTTTTTTAATGATCAATCGGTCAGATTTTGATCCTAACAAATAATTTATTTATTTTAAAGATTTCAATCTGACCATCTGATATTTTTTTTTAGAACGGATGGTCAGATCTTGATCACATTTTTTTTTGTTCGATCAGACGGTTAGCAAAGAATTTGGAGGGAGTTGGTGAGGAAATGTCTAATAAATGACCCAATAACAGAATGGGAGAAATTGTAGGAATTGGGTATAATATAACAGAGTTGAAACAAGGAAATTTGAAGGGGATTTTATGTAACTTTCATTAGGGACAGTTGTGTGTCATGTCTGGAAGCAAAGGAACGATATAAAGCATGGGAATAATTTGAAAGCCGAGGATCAGATCTTAAAAAATATTGATTGGGAGGTAAGAAGCTGAGTAATGGATGTGATGAGGTTAAAAAATCAGATCGAAGAAAACAGGGAGTTATGCTGTAAATGGAGAATATCTGATTGTGTTCTTTAAAATAGGAAGCTATGTGGTTGTATGTAGATTTTGTAGACTTTGGCTCTGCTTATTTCGGCGTAAAATATTTTTAGTCATAAAATATTTTCAAGGAAGTTATTTTACAGAAAAATATTTTACGATAGAAACATTTTCTGACGTTTGGCGCACGCACGGAAAATCACAAATATTTTTTTTATATTCACAACATCAAAATACTAATATATAAAATTTTAAAAATAAAATATAAAACACCCGCCCTGTACTTGACCGGGACCAACCCGGGACCTTGCTGGGAGCTAGTCGGGACTTGACCAGGACTCCCTCGGAGCCCGTCGGGACTTGATCAGAACTCGACCGGATTTGCTTGGGACATGCCCTGGACTTTCTAGGGACTCGCCCGGACCAGCCCGGGACCTGATCGGGACTCGACAAGGTAGGTCCCGGGTGGGTCCCAGGCAAGTTCCGGCGGGGTCCCATGCAGGTCCGGGCAGGTCCCGGGCAGGCCCCGACGGGGTCCTAGGCAGGTCCTAGGACCCACTAAGTTACGCTGCACCCCACTAAGTTACGCTGCACCACGTATCTTTCTATTATTGTTCTCATCCAATGCCTTTTCCTATATCTCTCAAACTTTTACAAACATGGCCGTATAGCCTGAATTGTCATATTCAAAATGTCTTACTTCGAATTTTGTCAATATTTTTCCTATTTCGACTACTTCCCAGTCATTAATATAGTCTCCTAGCTAGTAAGAAACTGCTTTAGGTAGAGTTGATGGATATGTTGAAGGTCATGACGATATTCACATTCTTTACATTAGGGGTTTCAGTAGTATTGAAGGGTCTTGCAACAATCATGCCATCTTACTTTACAATTTTATGCTGCCCCAATTAAGAGAATCGGGTCCATTTGTGACTCATTTCTTATTATTTTAATGTATATTTTGTACAGTAACTTTTGTTTCGAATTTATTATTAGAGAATCACCCATTTTTCAAATGCTCTTCGTCATCCAAATGACGATTTTCTGTGGACCATGCTCGCGTCCGCGTCCAGTGCAGTACACATTGTTAAATTGACATAAAGCCGATTCTGCTAGCTTGACCCACTTACCAACAAAAAAAAAAAAAATACTTAAAAGAGAGGCGTGGTTTCTGGCTCGACAAAGAAAATAGGTAATGGTAAAAGAAGTTTTTTTAACAAGTTCTTTCCCCACCACGACTTCTCTCGCACATTCAAGGTAATCTGTATCATGATTCATGAGCATTATTTAGTGGGCCAAGGGTTCATTTGTCTTTCCACTACTGTGTTTTGAAAATTCTATGAGCACACTAGCATGAACTTTGTTGTCGGGATCGATATTTTTTTAATGATGTGGATAATGAGATTATGGTCTCACATGTGATACAAGACAATTTATCAATCCCACTTTGGCTGCTTTACAATATTACCATTCATACCTTCAAAATATATAATGTCTATTCCTCAAGTCTTTGGATAAAATATTTAAGGATGCAAAGATTATTGACTAAGTTATTCACACCCATAGTCATATTTAATGTAATTAAAGGCATTTCACATGCATAATAAATATGATGAACTTTGGTAATAAACATGTAAAAGACATTTTGATATGCCAAATTCTTAAATCATTTAAGTAGTGAACATATATTCATTATAAACATTGAATGTTAGCATAGATATAAAATCATTGAGATTTTAGGATATAATCTCCAACAATATTTGTAAGAGATATAGTGATTTAATCTAGATCGTAGGATGCTTTAATTTTAAGTGAGACCCAATGATTGGATTTACTAAACCATTAATAATATCAATAATTTGATTAATCAAGTTAGTTCTAACCGTTGAAATAAAATAAATTTTTCTACCAAATATGACTTAACGGTCATAAATATTAAACAATATTTAATTATAATTATGATATGACAGTCAAGATTAAGTTTTTTTTTTGAGAAAAATATTAAGTACATGTTAGATAAGTGTGATTGAACAATGATAATTAAAAGACCATTAGTAACAATTATTTTTTGTTAATTACGAAAAAAAAAACATGTTTTTTAATGAATAGACAACTCACGCACAAGTTAGTAAGGTTGATTGAAAATGCAATAGCCCACTCATTGTAAGAAATAGGTAATGAAATGTTGCATATGAGCCACACTTTATTAGAAATTTCTTACATACCACTCCACATTTAAGCAAACTACACTTGCCAAACACAAAACAGATATACAATCCCACAGCAGCTATACAAGCTAAGACAGCATAGTACAACAAAATAATTACTCCAAATAACACCAACTGATTGCTCTAATGACCATAACAGAATACTCAACACATGAAGAATTGCGCGGAGAGAAAGCAAACATAACTCTTTTTAGGACACTAAAACAGTAAATTGCGTTAGAAAAACTGAAAAACAAACACCATGAAGAGAGGATGCTACATGCCCACGTTCATCGGCCAACACCCAAGGCTAATGTTACATATGCTGCTTCCACAGTCTACGTCAGCGTGAGGTTTCTGACCACCAAGCAAGTCATGTTCCGCCTGTTTTTCCAGATTTGATTCATGAGCATTAACCGATGAATGCGTCTTTGTCTTTCTTAATATTCCTTCTAATTCATTTTTCAATTTCTCCATAGTAGGCCTCTCATCCCCTTTCAATCTTAAGCACCTCTCCACAAGTTTAACGACTTCCTTGATTTGCTCCTTATTCCCTTCTTCATCTATATCCTTATTCCCTTCTTCGTCCATATCCTTATTCCCTTCTAAATCTATTTCCTTATTCCCTTCTTCATCCATATCCTTATTCCCTTCTTCATCTATATCATAACCAAGAAGTTCAGACAATAGAATCTCTTTCAATAAAGAAAGAAAGTACTTAACAACATTTCTTCTTTTATTGGACCTAGTGGATGGAGCTACATCTGTTTGTAGCTCCGCGAGGACCATTCTTCTTTTCTTGGACCTAGTGGATGGAGACCTAGTGGATGGAGCTACATCTGTTAGTAGCTCCGCGAGGACCACTCCAAAGCTATAAACATCACTTTTCTCCGTCAATTGATTTGTCTGTAAGTATTCAGGATCCAGATATCCATGAATTCCTTGCACTACAATAGCTACATCATTTTGATCGTGGGAAACCAATTTTAAAATTCCAAAGCCGGAGACTTTCGCAGTGAAATTATCACCAAGCAGTACGTTTGAGGGCTTGACATCTCCATGAATTATATCTAAAGAGTGTAGAGACGATAGTGCATCGCCACATAAAGGAATTCAAGTAAAAGTCTCACAATGACTCACACGCTCAGTCGACTCAAGGATACTCCACCTCGATCCTATCAACAAACTGAATCTCACCAAAATAGCTCCAACAGAATATATCATCAAACAACTACATAGGACTCTTACTCTCCAGCTCCATCTATAAAAGGAACAACACACCACAATATCAAGGACACAGTAAATTCTATCTCTACTACTCTAATTTTCAATTATCATCACTCTATTATTATTTACTCTCATTCTATACCATTCTAACTTAGGCATTGGAGGTGGAATGGCCACCACACCCCGTACTTTGCAATCTTCCACTAGTAATTCATTTTTATTCTTAGCAGACTTTTGAATTAAGTTGTTACCAAATTTGACAACTGTCTCAACATTTGGGAACGAAGATAATTGTCTATGTCCACGTACAAGCAACAATAACATTGTTTCTTCTTCAATAGTATTAGGAAAAATAAAATAAATTATCTGTTTCTCTTCTTTTGAAACTGTTTCTTCTTCAATAATATTAAGGAAAAATAAAATAAATTATCCGTTTCTCTTCTTTTGAAACCTTAAACTACATCTAGGATACAATGTGTGTACATCTAGGATACAATGTGTGCACCTAAGCCTATTAACCTATGATTTATTTAGAGCCAAAAGATTATCCACTCCTAAGTAATTAGGATTCAAAATAGAGAAATAGAAACACGTATTAGAATTTCTAATCCTGAAACTACGAGTCCCGTTCGGCCGAGACTCGTGGAATTACAATTTTTGACTTTAATTCGTACTTTTATTAGGTTTAGGATTTGGAACCTAAAAACACATGCTTATAGCTTCTATAAACGCAGATTTATATTATTATTGAGTTTGTTTAATAAGAATTACTCAGACTTTATCCGCTGCTTAATATTGTTATTCCCTGCAGCCCACTAAGTTACGCTGCACCACGTATCTTTCTATTATTGTTCTCATCCAATGCCTTTTCCTATATCTCTCAAACTTTTACAAACATGGCCGTATAGCCTGAATTGTCATATTCAAAATGTCTTACTTCGAATTTTGTCAATATTTTTCCTATTTCGACTACTTCCCAGTCATTAATATAGTCTCGTAGCTAGTAAGAAACTGCTTTAGGTAGAGTTGATGGATATGTTGAAGGTCATGACGATATTCACATTCTTTACATTAGGGGTTTCAGTAGTATTGAAGGGTCTTGCAACAATCATGCCATCTTACTTTACAATTTTATGCTGCCCCAATTAAGAGAATCGGGTCCATTTGTGACTCATTTTTTATTATTTTAATGTATATGTTGTACAGTAACTTTTGTTTCGAATTTATTATTAGAGAATCACCCATTTTTCAAATGCTCTTCGTCATCCAAATGACGATTTTCTGTGGACCATGCTCGCGTCCGCGTCCAGTGCAGTACACATTGTTAAATTGACGTAAAGCCGATTCTGCTAGCTTGACCCACTTACCAACAAAAAAAAAAAAAAACATACTTAAAAGAAAGGCGTGGTTTCTGGCTTGACAAAGAAAATAGGTAATGGTAAAAGAAGTTCTTTTAACAAGTTCTTTCCCCCCCCCGTCCCCCCCCAACGACTTCTCTCGCACATTCAAGGTAATCAGTATCATGATTCATGAGCATTATTTAGTGGCACTACAAAAAAAGAGGTCATTTTTTGACGTGGCAAACAGTACCATTTTTTTGCCACGTCAGTAAATGTTGATGTGCCAAAACTGGCACGTCAACAAATTTTTTTTTGACGTGTTACATTCAACACGTCAGTATTTCCGAACATGTCAATATTTGACACGTCATGAAATTTAAATTCAATTTTTTTTTTTTAATATATCAAGTTTCTGACGTGCTAAAAATGGCACATCAGAAATTTCTGACGTGCCATTTTTAGCACGTCAGCAATCTGAAAAAAATATGTTTAAATTATATATATTTCATTCTTTTTACTTCCGATCGCTGAAACTGACGTCAATTTTACGGCCAAGTATTGCTAACGCTGGTAATTTAAAAAAAAAAAAAAAAAATTAAAATGAAGAAGATAGCTAGAAGCTAGCGTGCAGAGAGAGAAGGAAAAAAAAATTGCAAGGTACTGTACGTGCACACTACGGTGTGTTGAAACTTGGGGGAGGAAAAAGAAAAGGAAAAAAAAAAATTAGAAGAATAGAAGCCTATGTGCAGAGAGAGAAAAAAAAAAGGGAGAGAAGAAGAATGAATTAATTAAGAAAGGGAGAGAAGAAGAATAATGAAGACAAAAATAAAAAAATAAAATAAAAGAAATCCCGACGTGCCATATTTGGCACGTCAGGAATTTCTTTTAAATATATATATTATATGTTTCAGAAATAAATAAATATTTTTTATATTAGGTTTATTTGTATTGAGTGAGTGATCTGACCTTTTATATCAGATCTCGATCGTTGACCTTTAGTAACGTCAAACCTGACATCAAAAAATCAAAAAGTGGATTAACTCCTTTTTTCCTCTTTTTTTTCCCCATTCTTCTTTCCTTTATATTATATATTCATCTTCTTTAATCCCTTTTCTTTTATTTCCAAACTTAGCTCTCTCTCTCCTCTCTCAATCTCCCTAGCCTCTTCTCTCTGCACATCCAGCCGGCCACCAGCTCCTCTAGAGGGAAGAAGAAAAGGAGAAAATGAAGATCGAGGAAGAAGAAGAAAAAAAAAACATGGGAGAAGATCATAAGATCTAGAGAAGCAGCAGAAAAGAACAAAAACAAAACAAAACAAAACAAAACAAAACAAAACAAAGAAGAAGGAGAAGGGATCGAAGCAAAAAACAAACAAAAAAAAAAAAATAAATAATGGGGAGAAGAGAAGAGGATCGAAGAAGAGAAATTTTTGATTTGAAAAGGCTCTGATTTGGTTTATTTTGATTTGATTTGAGAGATTTTTGATTTTTGATTTGAAGAGAAGAAGATCGAAGAAGTATAAGGTTTATTTTTATTGATTTTTTGGGTTTGAGTTCTTGAAAATGGAGGAAAGAAGAGAGAGAGAGAGTGAAAATGGAGGAAGGAAGAGATCAGGGAGAGCTGGGGGAGAAGACGTACTGTTCCAGAAGTAAAAAAATATTTTTAATTAAAAAAAAATCCAGAAAAAATTATTATTTTTTAATAATTTTAAATTTCCTGACGTGTCAAAATTGACACGTCAGGAAATTTAAAATTTTTAAAAATAAATAATTTTTATTTTTTTAATTTTTTCTAGATTTTTTTTTCAATTAAAAATAATCACGTCAGGAAAATTTTTGACGTGCCAATTTTAACACGTCAGGAATTTTCAATTCCTGACACCCATATTTTTCACGCATGAAACACGTCAAAAATGCCCCGTCAGAAAACTTGTGTCAACAAAAAATTGATTTTTTGTAGTGTGGGCCAAGGGTTCATTTGTCTTTCCACTACTGTGTTTTGAAAATTCTAAGAGCACACTGGCATGAACTTTGTTGTCGGGATCGATATTTTTTTAATGATATGGATAATGCATGAGATTATGGTCTCACATGTGATACAAGACAATTTATCAATCCCACTTTAGCTGCTTTACAATATTACAATTCATACCTTCAAAATATATAATGTCTATTCCCCCAAGTCTTTGGATAAAATGTTTAAGGATGCAAAGATTATTGACTAAGACATTGTGTGATAACCAAGTTATTCACACCCATAGTCATATTCAATCTAATCTAAAGGCATTTCACATGCATAATATATATGATGAACTTTTGTAATAAACATGTAAAAAACATTTTGATATGCCAAATTCTTAAATCATTTAATCAGGGAACATATATTCATTATAAACATTTAATGTTAGCATAGATATAAAATCATTGGGATTTTAGGATATAATCTCCAACAATATTTGTAAGAGATATAGTGATTTAATCTAGATTAATTTTAAGTGAGACCCAATGATTGGATTTACCAAACCATTAATAATATCAACAATAAGATTAATCAAGTTAGTTCAAACCCTTGAAATAAAATAAATTTTTCTACCAAATATGACTTAACGGTCATAAATATTAAACAATATTTAATTATAATTATGATATGACAGTCAAGATTAAGTACTTTTTTTTTTTTTTTGGAGAAAAATATTAAGTACATGTTAGATAAGTGTGTGATTGAACAATGAGAATTAAAAGACCATTAGTAACAATTATTTTTTGTTAATTACGAAAAAAAAAAAAAACATGTTTTTTAATGAATAGACAACTCACGCACAAGTTAGTAAGGTTGATTGAAAATGCAATAGCCCACTCATTGTAAGAATTGGGTAATGAAATGTTGCGTATGGGCCACACTTTATTGGAAATTTCTTACATACCACTCCACATTTAAGCAAACTACACTTGCCAAACACAAAGCAGATATACAATCCCACAGCAGCAATACAAGACAGCATAGTACAACAAAATAATTACTCCAAATAACACCAACTGTTTGCTCTAATGACCATAACAGAATACTCAACACATGAAGAATTGTGCAGAGAGAAAGCAAACATAAGTCTTTTTAGGACACTAAAACAGGAAATTGCGTTAGAAAAACTGAAAAACAAACGCCATGAAGAGAGGATGTTACATGCTCACATTCATCGGCCAACACCCAAGGCTAGTGTTACATATGCTACTTCCACAGTCTACTTCAGCGCAAAGCACGTTATGTTCCGATGAATGCGTCTTTGTCTTTCTTAATATTCCTTCTAATTCATTTTTCAATTTCTCCATAGTAGGCTTCTCATCCCCTTTCAATCTTAAGCACCTCTTTGCAAGTTTAACGACTTCCTTGATTTGCTCCTTATTCCCTTCTTCAACTATATCACAATCAAAAAGTTCAGACAATTGATTCTCTTTCAATAAAGAAAGAAAATACTTAACAACATTTATACTTTTCTTGGACCTAGTGGATGGAGCTACATCAATTCCTGTTAGTAGCTCCACGAGGACCACTCCAAAGCTATAAACATCACTTTTCTCCGTCAATTGGTTCGTCTGTGAGTATTCAGGATCCAGATATTCATGAGTTCCTTGCACTACAGTAGCTACATCATTTTGATCGTAGAGAACCAATTTTGAAATTCCAAAGTCGGAAACTTTCGCAGTGAAATTATCACCAAGCAGTAGTATGTTTGAGGGCTTGACATCTCCATGAATTATATCTAAAGAATGTAGATACAATAGTGCATCCGTTGTTTTTGCAGCTATTCTTATATAGGTTTCCCATTATTTGGTGGGTGTGTTGTCTTCACCATGTATATACTTGAAGAGTGTACGTTCTGAGACAAATTCATAGACTAGAAAAAGAACTTTCGTCTCTAAACAATAACCCAAGAGTTTGACAACATTCTTATGGTCAATTTTGGAGAGCTGTTTAATCTTATTAATGAACGGGTCATCATGCTTTAGATCCACTATATTGGTCTCCTTGATGGCAACAATTGTGTCATTTGATAAAAATCCTTTGTAAACTAGACCAAAACCTCCTTTGCCAATGATCCTACTCTCTTCATAGTTGTTGGTAGCCTCCTTCAACTCTTTAGAAGTAAAGATTTTGACATTTTTAGCAGTGGATTCTAGTTCACGGAGATTCTTTTCTAATTTCAAACCGAGCTTTGCTTTAAGATTAATAGATATTTTTGCCTGCAATTCCAAGTACAGCTACCAGCTAACCCCAAGCGTAGCAGTTAAGCCAATGCCAATTCCTGAACTTGGAAAAGTCGAAACCTTATGGTCAAGATTTAAAATTTGTGTAATTAATTGCATACATGATATTATCTAAAGTTGTACAAAATGGTAAATTTACTTACCAATGGCAACACCAGTTGCTGGTGCGACATCTACAGAACAACCTTCACCATCTTTTCTTCCGTCCCCACGTTTCAACTTGTTACAATCACCACATGTATAATTGCCTGGTGTGTTGAAACAGTGGTTCGTGCAATTATGAGTCCCTTCCGAACATTCGTGCAATCCCACTTTCGTTGCTTTACTAAATCCCACTCTCCGTAGCATGCTACGGAGAGTGTGTGCGAGATTACTAAACGATTATTTTAACAACCAAACGATTTGAAATTTGGAATAGATACATGAGATTACTAAAATGAAGGAAATCAAATAAAATACATATATTGGAAATCACATAATGGTGAAGGGTGCATGTGACATGTCCTGCAAAATTGGGGGAACTATATATTTGGGACTATCTTAACTTGTGATTTACAAATGGTCAAGCCTTGGGATCGGTATTGACACATGAATGCTTCTCAGTCTTTCTTAGACCCTCCAATTCTGTTGCTACTTCATTCATAGTTGGCCTATCCTCCCCTCTCACACTTAAAGCACCTCTTTGCAAGATTAGCCACTTCCCACAGTTGCACAACGTTCCCTTCATTCACTATATGTTTCTCAAGAACATCAAACAATCTATCCTCTTTCAAACAAGAAAGAAAATACATAGTTATACTTGTCTCCTCCTCCGTCATTTCAAATGACTGCAACACCGTTTTTCCTGTTAATAGCTCTACGAGGACCACTCCAAAGTTATAGACATCACTTTTCTCAGTGAATAGACTTGTTTGTAAATATTCAGGATCTAAGTATCCAAGAGTTCCTTGCACAATTGTGGCTACTTGTGCTTTGTCTAGTGAAACTAATCTTGAAGCTCCAAAATCAGACACCTTTGCTGTATAACTAGCATCTAGCAATATGTTTGAAGCCTTAACATCTTTATGAATTCTAGGTGGAGAAGCTGTAGAGAGCAGATACGACAACGCTTCTGCTACTTCTGTAGCTATTCTAAGGCGAGTTTCCCATGAGACGGTGTATCCGGTGCTTTCATCATGTATGTATTGGAAGAGGGTGCCCAACACCAGGCATAACTAGGATTGTTCTGACAGCGTATAATAGTAGCAGAAACTAAGAATTGAAGATAGAAAATGGAACTCAGGAAGAGAAAAAATAACAAATAGGGAAGAGAAAGTCCATAACTGCCTCAAATAAGCAAACAGAGAAATAACTCTGAAATACTTAAATTTAATTGATAATATAAACTTAATTCAAATAACAACAAAGACTAAATGCCTTTATACAGACTAGGCATCTCCTAAATTAACAAAGAAAATGAAAAGCAAACATAATTGGAAAAGGAAAACAAATCATAATAGGAAAGGGAAAACAAATCATAATATATAGGAAATGAAAAACTCAATCCTTATTGAAAAAAGAAAACTAAAACACACATGCATAATTAAAATAACAATTTTCTAAATTCCTCCTGCATCAGTCTCTCTAGGTTGGAAAGAACTCGTCCTCGAGTTCAAAACATCTTTTCCTCGATCTTTTGGATGTCCAATTAATCCCTTCCAGCCTGTACTTCTCAACATCAATGCAACTTGATATCGGAAAATAAACAATTTACAACCCATCACAACATGACTGCGAATAGTAGTTTGAAAACTCTTCATATCATATTAAGATACTTCAATCTTCACACGGTATTCATTTATCTTCTCCCATTCGTGCGGCATATAAATCTCCCAAAAAGGATCAACTATTTCTTCCTCATTGAAAATAAAATTTTCTTCCACCTCTATAAGATCTTCATCGTCGACATATGTATCATAAGTTGGTGGAGAATTCCAATCCACGAAACATTGAGAAGGATATTCAACGTCTTCTTCATATTGAAATTCTTCATCAACAAACTTAACTCCGAAGTCTAAGTCTCCATATAGTTCATCCCGAACACGATGTCCCCAAAATAGAACAGGCTTGTGATACGGGTTCTCAAAATTGAATTTTGAATTGCGACCGTCAATATCGCAATACATCTCCAAGTTTTGCACCGCTAGACGCTGGGTTAACTCTACAACCTGCCTTTTCAAATCTTCAATCATCACGCCTTGTATATTGCGCTCATGGTAAGAGACTTCCTCATTCAAAACCTGTCCACGTCGACCACAACTACTAGTTATGAAAAACTAATGAAAAAATTCATCCCAAGAAGACGCTAAGCTCTGATACCAACTGACGCCAAGCAGAACTAGGATTGTTCTGACAGCGTATAATAGCAGCAAAAACTAAGAATTGAAGATAGAAAAGGGAACTCAGGAAGAGAGAAAATAACAAATAAGGAAGAGAAAGTTCTTAAGTGCCCCAAATAAACAAATAGATAAATAACTATGAAAGACTTAAATTTAATTGATAATATAAACTTAATTCAAATAACAATAAAGACTAGATGCCTTTATATAGGCTAGGCACCTCATAAATTAACAAAGAAAAGAAAAAGCAAACCTAATTGGAAAAGGAAAACAAATCCTAATAGGAAAAAGGAAAACAAATCATAATAGGAAAGGAAAAACCCAATCCTTATTAAAAAAAAGAAAACTAAAATACACATTTATAATTAAAATAACAATTTTCTAAAATTCCTCCTACATCAGCGCCATTAGAGATGAATTCGTAGACAAGTAAAGGAACTTAATTCTGTCTCCAAACAACAACCCAATAACTTAACCACGTTCCTATGGTTTATTTGGGAAAGGACAACAACCTTGTTGATGAACTGCTCAATTTGGTTTTTATCCACAACTTTGGATTTCTTGATGGCTACAATTCTATTATCCGATAAAATCCTTTATAAAATGTACCGAACCCTCCTTCGCCAATGAGTAGCTTTTGATCATAATTCTTGCTAGCCTTCTTCAGCTCTTCTGAAAATTGTTGCTGTTTCAGATGAATTTTCTTGTCGGGAGAGTATCTGATTTAAATATAAACCCCCATTTTGCTGAAAGAACCTTTCTCTACGCTTGATTAGCTTTCTCCGCCTGACTATCAAGTACTGCCACAAGCTACTGCAGACGGGCACAACTATAAAGCCTATACCAAGACCTACATTTTGAAGGAAATTGGAAAAATATTGCTCAGAAAACAAAAAACAATCAATTGCAAATTTCATGGAATACAGTAAATATATATACTTACCAATGGCCAGCCCACTCACTAAAATGAGTTTCAATTCACACCCAGTTCCATCTTTTCTTCTGTCCCCACGGTACCACTTGGGGCAAGAACATGTATAATTCCCTTCCGTGTCAACACATCTTTTTGGTATTTTGCATGTGTTGAGTTTGGGATCCTCACACTGTTTAACGTCTGTGGAATTAATATAAGTATTAGAGCATTTTCATTGAAATATTTAAAATTTCTTTAAATCTAACTTTAAAAATGTACTAGTCACTTTTCAAAACTACTAAACATCAAACTCTTTAAATATTTTTTTATTGTAACTAAATATTATTTTTTTTATTGATAAATCTATCTACCATGAAACTAACTCACTTCTTGCATATGCGAAATTACTTTGAATGCCCAAGAAAATCACAACAGGTCAACACGAGAGAAATCAAAATTTTAGGCATAACAAAAATATGCAGACAAATAGCAAAGATTCCATCCCAAGTTCAATGTTGTGTATCTAATAAGTGCTGTTCCAGAAAACTAACAAAAGAAAAGGATAGAAAAATCAAAAAAAATAAAAAATAAAAAATTCCTTGGATTAGCAAACAACAATAGCCATGCATTTCTAATGAGAACAAAGAACTAGATCCCCCGCCGTGAAATCAACTGCAAAAGGAAAATGAAAAAGAAACTCACAAAAGAATTTGTCGTGAGATTTACGTGAGGTTTCTCTCTTTGTCTGGCTATGCAATGAAAAGAAAAGGATATATATTGGTAAGGAAAACAAAGTAAAAGGGGAGGGAGGGAATGAAACTTCTGGAGGGAAGGAAAAATAAGGGGACTGGAAAAAACGAAAATATTAAAAAAGTAATAGCTTTTACTTTTGGTGGCTTTATATTTTTAGAAGAAGACCGACAAATGTTAAATTTAACTTTGAATAAAGAAGTAGATAAATTATATTTTTTGTGGATAAGTTAAAAATAAAAAGTCTGATAGGATGCTCTTAGGCCCAACTTTAAAAGAACTTAGAGAAAGCATGCAGTATATTAGAAATTCATGCAAAATTTCTGTATCTTCTTTATTTATATATGTATGTATGTATATAGTAAGGGAAAAATATAAAAAAGCCTCCCAAACTACTAGCCGTTTTCGATTTAGCCTCCTGATGTTCCAAAAGTTATAAAATAGCCCCCCAAACTACCAAACTGTTGCATTTTGGCCACTCCGTTAGTCAAAACCGTTAGTCTGGACGAAAACCACAAAACGACGCCGTTTTATTAGGGTTAAGTTACGAAAATGCCCTTGTGGGATTTTTTTTTTTTAAAAAAAAAAAAAGTTGGAGCAAAACGGCGCCGTTTTTGCTTAGGGTAATAATTATATTTTGATTTTATTTGTTTAGTCTCTCCTTCTTTTTCACGCAGCCTCCTTCAATCTTCATGAACTTCTGTTTCAACATTTAGGTGCTCAAATCGTACTTCAATTTCTAGAAGTTCAATTCCAACTCTGAGAAAATTCCAATAAACAAGAAATTCCATTATGGTACTGACAAATATGTATGAAAATTAAGTATAGTTGAAAAACGATACCCATTAATCTTTGGTTGTGAAGCCCAGAAGAATTTGGATGTGAGTTTTGATGGAGGTTTTTTGGAGGAAGAGGGGGACGAGTAATGGAAATGGTGTTTCTACTAAAAGTGCGGAAAAACAAAGTATGGAGGAAGAAATTGCAATTGATTTCTAAGTGCGGAAAAACAGAGTATGTGTGTGGAGTAGCTTTGGGAAAGCTGAGGTCTTTTCGATTGAAATTGGAATGTATATGTTTATTTTGTAGATGAAAAAACCATATGGAAATAAGCTCAAATATGGTAAGCATCCAAACACGAAGGAGCATGTTATGTAGAAAATATAGTTTTGGGCAAATTAGGAAGATTTAAGAGAAGGGTTGAGAATATAGAACTCTGCCATAATTGGTGTACTAAAAAAGAGGAGAATTTGGTTTACTTAATTTATTTATTTATTTTTGAGTAAGAGATTTTGGTTTAGAGTTGTTTCCTGTTTGTTCTTTTAGCAGAATGATGGTTTTTGCACAAGTTGAAAGCTGCTGCTATTTAGTTTGGTTATTGAGATTTGTTTGGTTTTGTGTTGTCCCTGTTAGTAAAAGTCTTGATTTCAAGCTTAATTTTCATCTTACACCTCCAATTTCAATTACATGTATTAGAAATCTTTTAAGGAAGAATTTGACCACTAGGTGAGGGTCAAAGAGGCTGCGTGAAGAAGAAGGAGAGACTAAACAAATAAAATCAAAATATAATTATCACCCTAAGCAAAAACGGCGTCGTTTTGCTCCTGCTTTAAAAAAATAAAAAAATAAAATAAAATAAAATAAAATAAAATCCCACAAGGGCATTTTCGTAACTTAACCCTAATAAAACGGCGTCGTTCCGTGGTTTCCGTCCAGACTAACGGTTTTGACTAACGGAGTGGCCAAAATGCAACAGTTTGGTAGTTTGGGGGGCTACTTTATGACTTTTAGAACATCAGAGAGCTAAATCGAAAACAGCTGATAATTTGTGGAGCTTTTTTATATTTTTCCCTATATAGTAAAATTTTGAGAAGCTTGTTAGATCATGTGTAATACGTACCTTGGCAACCATGAGGGAGATAGGGGTTTCCATCATAACCGGCTTTGCATCTGCAACGGTAGCCATACCCGCCGCTGTCGGGCTCATAACATTCGCTGTTCCGGCCACAAACATAATTCGATTTGTCACATGCTTCATTACCGATCGCCCAATCAAGAACCATTGGAAGTGTTTTATTGTTTTTTAGACTGTAAAGATAACCGGAGGAGAAACTGAACCGGTCTTTTTTAACAACAAAAGCATAGCTGCAGGGATTGAAGCTCCATATTGCCTGTGATTATTATAGCTGTATGCTTTCAAAGTAAAATTTTGGGAAAAGTCCACATAACCCCCTCAAACTACCACTCAATTGACAATGTACCCCCTAAACTTTCAATTGTGACAATGTCCCAAAACTACCAAAAATTGTCAATGTTCCCCTCAATGACGAAATTATCCTTAGTAAAATAAAATAAAAATAAAAATAAAAACTAAAACTTCTAGAAAAAACCTAAAACTAACAAAAAAAAAAAAAAAATCCAAACGATGGCCAATTTTTTTTTTTTTTTTTTAAATCAATTTTATAAGAAAAAAATTAAAAAAATTTTGATTTTTTTTTATATAAAAATTGAAAATTTTGGTTTTTTATTTTATTTTTGTTTTATAATTTTATTTAAATAAAAATTTATGTTTAAAAAAAATAAAATTTTCGTTTAATAAAATGAAATTTTTTGTTTTTTAAAACTAAATAAAAAAAATAGTTTTTTTTTAAAAAAAATAAAAATTTCCGTTTAAAAAAAAATTGTTTAAAAAAAATTGCTTTTTTTAAAAAAATATTATCTTTAAATTAAAATTTTTCGTTTTAAAAAAAAATAAATTTTTTTTTTTTGAATTTATAGGGGTATTTTTGTCTTATTGAGAAATCTATAGGGGCATTTTTGTCTTATTGCTAGTCTGGGGGGGACATTGACAATGTTTTGGTAGTTTGGAGGGAACATTGTCACAATTGAAAGTTTGGGAGGAACATTGTCAATTGAGTGGTAGTTTGAGGGGAGTATGTGAACTTTACCTTAAAATTTTTTAAGGTAGGCGTACATGTCACATCCAACGGCGACGAACACGTTTTGGGTGTTGGAAATTGTGTAAGTGGGGACCCTCAGATAAGGTCGGTTACTATCTTGAAGCACACCCGATTGGTTGAAACACTGAAAGGCTACGTACATCAAGATGTCCATATCTGACCTTCTCGGATAGAAATGTTGGTGACGATAAGGTTTCCGGTTGTGAGTACGCCGGAGGAGTGGTTACACTTGAGGCCAAAATCTTTGTTTAGGTAACAACCTTCAATGATGCCAAATGGGAATGGAATTTGTACATCTCCACACCGGTCGGAGCAGTTAGGCCGGGCGAATTGAGCTGCGACTTCGGCGGCTGCTATTTCTGATAAATGCACACCAACCCAAGTGAGTTGTATAAGCATCCGAAGGAAACCCATATCCCCCATTATAATTCACAGAAGAGGATTTAACTTTACTGTGTGTTTTTTTTTTTTCTTTTTGTTTGTAAAACTGCCCATAGATCTGGAATTCTCATCGGCATATAGATGGAGGAGGAAAAGGATCCTTTCCATTTCAAAACTCCTCAATTTTCTCCATTTAGTGCATTTTGAAGGGTATTGCATTTAATGCACTACCATCATTAAAAATTTTGGACAATACTACCCTTCAAAATCTACTAAATGAAAGAAATTGAGAGATTTTGAAATGGAGAGGATCCTTTTCCGACAGAGGAGGACCCCATCAATATTCCTTGTATTCAATGGGTCAAAACTAGTCAACGAATGAGGATTGATTACGCTAATCTCTAATTGAGAATAACTTCTATAAGTTTTTTGCACAAATCAATATATTTGCGCCCTTCAATGAGAGCTTGACAAATCAGCGAGGAACACCTTAAGCAAAATAAACAAAAACACTATATTTTTATATTTATATTCCTCCTATGGGTTAAAAGTAAAAAACCTAAAAAAGCCTATTTCCCACTTTTCCTATTCGTCTACCCAAACCTGCCACTAGTCGTTGCCAGCAACGACACCGCTTAGCCCAGACAACGTTGGCCAGCCCAGATAATGCCGGACAGCCACGACACTGCCCATGACGCTCCTCCACACCAGTTATCTCTCTCTCTCTCTCTCACCAAGAGCAGACCATATTGCAAAAACAAAAATTTCTTTGCTTTTTGTGTTATCTTTCTAAAGTCACCATTTTTGGTTGCCTTATATTTGCTTTCTGCTTATTCACTGATTGGTAATGGACTTGAGCATCTTACTAACCTTGGTGCTCCTTTCAATGTTCGTGCTTTCAGCTTTCTTCTTGCTGCATTCATGGGCTTCAACAAAAAGAATGAGGGCTGGCCGGCGTCGTCTAGGCTGACCCAAGCCATGGCAGATGGCGGCGGATGGTAGGTTTGGGTAGATGAATAGGAAAAGTGGGAAATATGCTTTTTTAGGTTTTTTATTTTTAAGAATATGAATTTAAAAATCTAGTGTTTTTGTTTATTTTGCTTAAAGTGTTCCACGCTGATATGGCAAGCCCTCATTGGAGGGCACAAAGGTGTTGATTTGTACCAAGACCTTATAGAAGTTATTCTCTCTCTAATTATATTTAGATAAATTTATAAGATCTGGTTTATATGTTGTTATTGTAGTTTAAGCAACGATCAAGATTGAATCTCTCAAAATCTTTCTTCATTTTCTCTCTCCTATTAAATACTTCTAAAAGTAAGTCAACTTTAAAATTCAATCTTAATCATTGCTTACATTACAGCATGTAAGCCAAATCCAAATTTATAACAATGATAATTAATCAAATAATAAATGCAACTTCCCATATGGCATTAAATTACATAAAACAAATTAATGATTTTTTTTTTTTTATTCAAATTACAAATCATGACAATCACATGTATTTTAAATACATTTTAATTTAATAAATTGAATTAATCAAATTTAGAGAAAAACTTTGTCAAAAAATATAATCCTAGCAAACAAGAAATGATCACGACAAATAGCCAATAGGCACCACATATATAAAGTGTTCCCAATTATAATAGAAGTAACTTTCATAAAAGTATCTTTGATATATAATATCTTTAATAAAAGTCACTTTTATAAGTTTAGCTGATTAGCTAGTCCAAAGTATCCTTTAGTAATCATTTTCCAGAAATAATTTTCTATAGAGAAAGAAACAAATGAAGATAGCAACAAAAATAAACTTGTAACAACCCACGAAAAAACGCTAACCACATCTACACTATTACTCCAAAAGATTTAGTCAATTTGGAGTTTTCTTAAAATTAATTATAAAGCTCAGTTTCATGCACCTATTAACTAGCTAATGTGAGACTTAGCACCCATTACTGTATTTATAAACTACTCACTCTATGTGGGTTTCTTCTTATCTTCTCAATATGGGACCGAGGTGTTACAAAACTGGTCACATATAAGCACGTCTTTATATTGTCAATGAATAATACTACACTTACTCCAATTTCTTTACATTATTTTTTCATACTCATAGATAGATTTTAAAACTATCATTGGATATGAGATTAATTTTTATTGGATGTTGATCCAATTATGATTTTCTATATATATGGGGAATGCTAGGTGCTCTCCCAGTGTAAAGAAATAGAGGAAAGTGTAATAGCATTCTTGAGCTGTTGAGTTATTAATCTAAATCCACTTAGATTTTTTATTATTATTATTATTACAACAATAGTAACGTAATTGTTGTTACCGTGCACAATAATTGATGAACAATATAAAATCGAAAAGAGAGAGAGATTAAGAGAGAAAGTCGTAACACAGATTTAACGTGGTTCGGTAATTTGCATACATCCACAAAGGCGGCAGTATTTTTACTCTTCATGATTCAGGGTTATGTGTGTGTATATATATATATATATATATATATATATATATATATATAGGAAAAACCATAAACCCTACTTATACGGACGTATTAAGAAAATCCCAAAAATACCTCGTACCGTACAGATTAAGTAGACTCTCGCTCCGCTCCTGTCTACTTGACCTTCCACTAGTATTAACATGAGACACCAATTTCAACAATAATTTAGTAGACAAGATGTGCTATACATCATCAACTCCTTCCACAACCGATGTATGATAACCTCAACAATCTCCCCCTCACACATTAGGCCCTAGGTCAAAGAAAAGACAACTCATTTCACTCGTGGACTGTTGGACCGAAACTTGTTGGTTGACCCTGGGCTCTAGTACTAGTGTTGTGTGGTCTTGGGCCTCTCTCAACCCCTCGCTAGCTCAAGAGGTGAGGTTTTTTCTCACACTTATAAAGTGACCATCAGCATCATCCACAACTGATGTGGGATAACCCCAACACCTAAGAGGTCACCCATCATGGTCCTACTCTCGCATAAGCACGCTTAACTGCGGAGTTCTAATAAATTCATAACTATTACGGCTTTAAAACGCATTGTTGTTATGAAGAAATGTGCGAGTATACATATAAGCACATCCCCAACTTCAGGCAATGTGGGACGCCACAGTTTTGATTCAATTTTAATTACTAATTAGAACATGTGTATTGTTACCAAATTAAAGAAATATGAATAATTTTTATTCAATTCTATTTGGCACTCTACTTCATCAATTATGGGGGAGCTTTGAGGGGGAAAATTTTGGTGAAAATTTTCGGGGCAGGTGAAAAAGACGCTGATATTAATTGGATTGTTTAATATATATATTTTTTGTTACTTCCACTCGAATACAAACTTTTGTTTCGCATACAAAATTTGTACCTGGACAATATATGGTGTAAATGGTTAGAATGTTTTTGTTTTAAAATTAATATAAGAATATATGTACAGTTTTATCTTGTGATTGATCCTTTAATAGAAGGCATTAATGAGTCTTGAAAGAAAGAGTTTCATATGGAAAAGTGATATCAAGCTATTGCTTTAAAACAACGTTTCGGCGTATATAATTGGGTGTACGCTCTAGTATGGTGGGAATTGAAGCACCGTATGCTCGTCTTTACTGATTGTGCGCATGGCCATGGGCTGTTGGGCACCTTGACGGTGCAACTGGCCATTAAATCTTTTGCTGTTGTAATTGTACGATATAGTGATTTGATTTAGATCGTAGGATACTTCTGAGTATGATCCAACGGTTGGATTACTTTAACATTATTAATATCAACTATTAAATTAATTCAAGTTAGATCCAACGGTTGAAATAAAATAACTGTTACTACCAAGTAATATCTAAAATCATAATTAAAAAACATTTAATTATAAGTATGATCTGACGGTCAATATTAATTAAGTACATGTTAGAGATAATTAAGTGCAATCGAACAGTAAGAATTAAAAGACCATTAGTAACAATTATTTTTTTGTTAATTATGAAAATACATATTTGTTAATGAATATAGAAACTAAAATTGTTGAGTTGGCTGTTTTGACAAATCACTAAGGTTGATTGAAAAGGCACTTCTTCATCTATAAATAGCCCACTCATTGTAAGAATTAGGTAATGAAATGAGCCGCACTTTATTGAAAAATTTCTTACATACCACTCCACATTTAAGCAAACTACACTTGCCAAACAACAACAGATATACAATCCCACAGCAGCTATACAAGACAGCAGAATACAACAAAACAATTACTCCAAATAACACCAACATTGCTCTTTCAACCAGAATAGAATACTCAACACTTGAAGAATAGTGTAGAGAGAATATGCATGTCATCACCATCTATTGAGCATTTTGTTGAGGCTATAAAGCAAACATAACTCTCTTTAAGACACTAGAACGGGAAGTTGAATTAGCAAAAATAAAAAAAAATAAAAATAAAAAAGGTGTATGTATGCCACATTCATCTGCCATCCCCCAAGGCTAACGTTACATGGTCATTCATGCTATCATATTCAATGGTTGTACTGCTGCTTCCACCGCATTCATAAGCGTCATATGTCACACTATGCAGGTGTTTGGCCTCTTCCACATTTGATTGAGCATTAACCCACAAATGTGTCTCTATCTTTCTTAGTCGTTCTAACTTCATTGCCACTTCCATCATACTAGGCCTCTCATCCCCTTTCACTTTTAAGCACCTCTCTGCAAGTTCAACGACTTCCTTGATCTGCTCTTTATTTCCTTCTTCAACAATATGCTTCTCAAGAATTTCAAACAATCGATCCTCTTTCAAGAAAGAAAGAAAATACATAGGTAGACTTGTCTCCTCCTTTGACCTATCGAATGAAAGTACATCATCTCCTGTTAGTATCTCCACGAGGACCACTCCAAAGCTGTATACATCACTTTTCTCTGTCAATCGATTCGTCTGCAAGTATTCAGGATCCAAGTACCCAAGAGTTCCCTGCACCATAGTAGCTAGCTCCTTTCGATGTCGAGGAAGCAATCTTGAAATTCCAAAGTCGGAGACTTTTGCAGTGAAATTATCATCAAGTAGTATGTTTGACGACTTGACATCTCTATGGATTATAGGTGTGGAAGCTGCAGAATGTAGATACGATAGTGCATCCGCTGTTTCTGCAACTATTCTTAGATAGGTTTCCCATCGTTTGGTGGATCCACTGCTTTCATGATGTATATAATTCAAGAGTGTACCTTTTGGGACAAATTCATAGACTAACAAAGGAACTTCTGTCTCTAAACAACAACCCAAAAGTTTGACAACATTCCTATGGTTAATTTGGGAGAGTAAAACAACCTCGTTAATGAATTGGTCAATTTGGTTTTGATCCATTGTCTTGGACTTCTTAATGGCAACAATTCTATTATCTGGTAAAAATCCTTTGTAAACTGTACCAAAGCCTCCTCGGCCAATGATCCTACTCTCATCATAGTTTTTGGTAGCCTTGTTCAGCTCTTCTACAGTAAAGATTTTGGCTGTTTCGGTGGATCCTACTTGTTCTTTGAGATGCCGTTCTAAAATCAAACCTCCATTTTGTTGAAAGAACTTTTCTTTAAGCTTAATAAATCTTCTGTTCCTGAGTATTAAGTACAACCACGAGCTACCCCCAAGCAAAGCAATTAAGCTTATGCCAATGCCTGCACTAGAAAATGTTGAAACGTTATGCATTTTGACATAACCCTAATGTGTTTGATATGTTCTAATCATCCCCTCCCCTTTCTCCCAATGATGTTTGCTTAGAAGACCCAAAAAAAAAAAAAATAACAATAATAATAATTAATTACACATATTCTTCTCAAACTACCATGTCATTGTTTGTCTCTCCCCTAAACTCAAAAACTACCAAAAAATGTTAACGTCCCTCCACTCCCCCCAATAACAAAAGCATCATTTTTCCCATGAATTACCACTCGATTACCATATAACCCCTTCAACTACTAACTTTACGCCACGTGATGGGTTGACCATCCTACTTAATGACCTTAACTGACGGAATAGGGGTTTTGGTAACGAAATGGTAGTTTGATAGATTCGTAATATAAAATTGGTAGTTGATAGAAGTATATGGTAATCGAGTGGTAGTTCATGGGAAGAAAGAATAATTATCCCAAAAATCTAAAGAAACTGTTGAGTACTCTTCAATCATTCATTTCTATTTTCCAAGGCGGGCCATATATATTATTATATATATACCTATGATATTTGAGCGTACAAAATGGTGAATTTATAACTTACCAATGGGAATCTTAACCGCTATTGCAAAATCCGGGTAACAACGTTCACCATCTTTTCTCCCGTCCCCACGGTACCACTTGGGACAACCACATTTATAACTTCCTTCTGTGTTGAAACACTGGTTCTGGTTCGTGCAATTATTGAGACTTGGATCCCCACATTCGTCAATGTCTACATATGATCATCAACTGAATAATATCAACCCCATATATTATACTATAATCATAATTAATGAAAATTCTGGAAAAAAAAAATAATAATACTACCTTGGCAACCCCCATGGCCAGGGAGGTATGGGTTCCCTCGGTAACCTTGTTTGCACTTGCAGTAGTACCCTTGCTTGATTCTTTGACGATCAATGCATTCACTATTCTCCTTACATGCGTAATTCCGTTGGTTCTGGGCTTTTTCGCATCCATGATTAAAGCCAATTCCCCAATCAAGCACCAACGGAACCGTTTCGTTGGGTAGTTTTTTGAGATAGTCGGCGGAGAAGTTGAACTCGCCTTTCTTAACAACAAAAGCATATCCGCAGGGATTGAAGCTCCATACTTTGGAGTGATTATTAAAGCTCTTTACTTCCACCGTAATATCTTTGAGTCCATCAGGAAACCCAACCTCGCAACACCCAACGCCAGAGCAAGACCCATTCACCACGTTGCTAAGGCTTGGGCACTCAGACGAGCAGCCGATCCTGTACGCTTCTCCGTTTTGGTACCCACGAAGGTATGCAATTGTGTCACAGCCAATAACAGTGAAGGTATTGTGCTTGTCGGAAATGGTGAACTGAGGCCCCACCTTGAGCGCGGTGGGGTTCCGGCGAACAAGCCGACCGTCCCGTTGGTAACAGTCTTGGGCTACCAAATTCATGACATGCATCTGATGAGTGTCAATGGATATGTTTGTTATAGGGACATTACCAGCTGCTGTCATTGGGTTTCTAGAGTAGTCGTCACATGTGATGTTAAAACTCTTGTCTAGATAGCAGCCCTCAGTGAAGCCAAACGGGAATGGAATTTCTACATCTCCACACTTGCTGTGGCAGTCAGGCTTCGCCATGCTTGCTGCTGCTGTTGCTGCTGAAATTAGTACTAGGATTTGCAAAAGCTTCCCACTCGAGCCCATGGCCACTACTTTTTTAAGGAAGGCTTTTCTTATCTTTTGTGTGCTTTGCTTGTCCTGGATAGACTCTTCCTCTTAAAGGCATATACAGTATTTTTATATCAATTCCACGTGGCGCTATTAATTTTCCACAAACTGTGGGGTTGGCTCTTTCATTTTGGGTGGCCCACCCTTGGGTTGGGTTGGGGTGGGTGGATGGGATGTTTTTGACACGTACAAAATTATAAATATATTTACCGCAAAATTTCTTTAATCGCGACCACATGAAGTATTATACCAATTAAAATAAGACAAGAAACTTTTATTAAAGTAGCTTTTATAAAGTAGCTTTGATAAGTTGGTAAGCTGGAGTATCTTTCATAGGTTCAACAATCATTTTCGAGAAATAGTTTTCCATGGAGAAAGAAACAATGAAGATAGGGAATCAAAGGAAACAAGTCACATAGACTTAGGATGTTTTATTACTTTAGAGATCATTTTTCCACGAATCTCTTTTCATAGAGAACCAAACATTAATAAAAGTAGGCACTAAAGAATATTGACGGGATATATATATATTTTTTTAATGGTGTGAATAAAGAGAGTTCAAAAGAAGAATTTGATAATGAGAATATGAATTTGATATAAAACTTCTCTTATGTGAATGATTATTCATTAATCTTTTGGTTAGCCTTTGGATCAAGGTTTCACATGTGATACAAGACAATTTATAAATCCCACTTTGGTTGCTTTACAATATATATATCACAATTCGTACCTTCAAAATATAATTGCCCTTCACATGGATCACGATACTCCCACTTCCTTTAGCATAATTGCCCCCAATGGTCCATCACAAGGTGCTCTGGGGATGGTCTCACCACCTCCGACGACCAGCGAGGGTGGCCGCAACCACCCTTGAAGTAAATATGGGGTGGTTAGGCACCCGATGAGCATCGGGGGTGGCCCGAAATGCCATAAGGGTGGTGCGACTATCCATGGCCTCTTTTGTGGCTCTAGAGTGCGACCACCCTCGACCACCCACTTTATTTTCTAGGTTTTATTGTTTCTTAAATAAGGTGAAGTTTTTAATAATTTTTGTAACACCTCAGCCGAATGACATAATATTGTTCGTTTTTTGCTCTCCCGAGGGCCCGAACTATACTCCCTAATGTTTGGTGGTCTTGGACCTCTTTCAACCCCAATAGCAAGCTCAAGATGTGAGGTTCCCCTTCACATTTATAAAGTGACTGCAGCCCCTTCCACAACTGATGTAGAATAACCTCAACAATCTCCCCCTCACACATCAAGTACTCAGTTGGAGCAGAGACAACCTGTTTCACTTGTGGACTGTTGAACCGAAACTTGTTGGTTGACCCTAGGTTCTGATACCAGTATTGGGTGGTCTTGAACTTCTCTCAACCCCAAAAGCTAGCTCAAAATGTGAGGTTTATGCCCACACTTATAAAGTGACCACCATTCCCTTTCACAACCGATGTGGGATAACCCCAACACCTAAGAGGTCACCCATCATGGTCCTACTCTTGCATAAACATGCTTAACTACGAAGTTTTGATAAATTCATAGCCACCACGACTTTAAAACGCATTGTTGTAAAGAAATATGCGAGTATACATACAAGCACATCCCCAACTTCAGGCAATGTAACTAGGACACCACATTTTTTATTCAATTTTAATTAACACATGTGTATTGTTACCAAATTAAAGAATATGAATAATTTTGATTCAATTCTATTTGTCACTAGTATTTCATGATTGAGGGGGAGCTTTGGGGGGAAGAATTTTGGTGAAAATTTTCGGGGTGGGTGAAAAAGACGCTGACATCAATTGGGTTTTTTTAAAATATATATATAATAAGTAGTCTGACGTGGTGTTGTTGATTGACCATGCCACGTCAACCAATTCGGATGGGAATCTAGATAGGTAACTGCTTTATCTGGAATTCTTCATAATTGTTTGGATCCTCATTATAAAAAATTAAATAAATAAATAAAAGGGTTAAATATTAAATACCCCTGGAGTTTCAGCTTTATTTTTTTTTTTCTAGGGTTTGATTTTTATCACAGAAGGTCCATATAGTTTTGATAATAGACCAAATTACTCCTCTATCAGTTTACCGTTAATTGATTTAACGAAATTTCACGTGGACCAATCAAATGTTGACACGTGGCACCTACTTAATTTTTTTAAATTAAAATAACGTTTTTTTTTTTAAACAAAAAAAACAAAAAGGAAAAAAAATTGGGGGTGGCCAGGCCAAGCCACCCCCTTGGGCACCAAGGGAGCCACCCCTGGTTGGGGGTGGTTTCGGCCACCCCTAATTTTTTTTTTTTTTGTTTTTTTTTTTTTAAAAAAAATACATTTATCTTAATTAAAAAAAAATTAATATGTCGCGTGTCAACATTTGATTGGTCTACGTGAAATTCTGTTAAGTCAACTGATAGAGGACTAATTTGGTTTATTATCAAAACTACAGAAACTTTCTGTGATAAAAATCAAACCCTAGAAAAAAAAAAAAAATAAAGCAATAAAACGCCAAAGGAGTATTTAATATTTAACCCAAAATAAAATAAAACTTAAAGCGAACAAAATGGACACTATTCTGATGAAGTCTTTTCTTTTTTTGACTAATTTTCACATTAAGAAAAGGCTTTAACATGGGATATTTTTTTGTTACTTCCACTCGAATTCAAACTTTAATTTTGTTTAGATCATAGGATAATGTAGGGCGCCTTGATGGTGCAACTGGCCATTAAATCTTTTACTGTTGTAATTGTACGATATAGTGATTTGATTTAGATCGTAGGATACTTCTGAGTATGATCCAACGGTTGGATTACTTTAACATTATTAATATCAACTATTAAATTAATTCAAGTTAGATCCAACCGTTGAAATAAAATAACTGTTACTACCAAGTAATATCTAAAATCATAATTAAAAAACATTTAATTATAAGTATGATCTAACGGTCAATATTAATTAATTAAGTACATGTTACAGATAAGTGTGATCGAACAGTAAGAATTAAAAGACCATTAGTAACAATTATTTTTTTGTTAATTATGAAAATACATATTTGTTAATGAATATAGGAACTAAAATTGTTGAGTTGGCTGTTTTCACAAATCACTAAGGTTGATTGAAAATAGGGGTGTAAACGAGCCGAGCTTGAGCGAGCTTCCCTTGTTCAGGCTTGGCTCGTTTAAATTTTACTCAAGCTCGAGCTCGAGTCGAGCTCAAGGGCGAGCCAAAAAAATCGAGCTCGAACTAACAATACGTCGAGCCGAGCCAGCTCGCGAGCTGGCTCTTATATTTAATTTTTTTGTTTTTTAAAAAAAAAAATTAACTTCAAGTACTCTTAAACGACTTAAGAAGTTAGTTGCATATGAGTATTTGCTTAACCTGGCTAGTCGAGTATGGAGCCTGAGTCAATACAGTAAGGCATTTGGTTTCAAAGAGAGAGGATATGCATCCTTTTATAGATAAGCAAACATAGAGATTAATGTTTTATTAACAATGTGGGACAAGTTAACAAGTTGCATTTAGACTGCATTGGGACAACGCCCCCTACAAAAAACTATTTTTTTAACGTCTCTCTCAATTCCCCTCACCAGTCACAGCGCATCTTTCACCTGAACTCTCATTTCCCACTCTCTCACTCTCGCTCTTCAAACAGGTAGTGATAGTGTTTGGGTCTGTATGATTCTTCAATAGTTTATGCCTTTTGCAATCTCCCTCAATAGTTTCTGCTTGATTCTTCTTCCTTTCGTTTAGGCCTGCTCTAATTGAATCGAGATCTTTTTAATGATTGCTCTCTCTCTCTCTCTCTTTGATCACGAAGGGTTTAGAATTTTTCATTCTCTAACGCTTAAATATAAATGCAACTTTAAGATTTTAATAATTATGAGATTTATAATTAATTATGTATTACTTAGTTTATATATATACACACACACACACACACGAGCTTATACGAGCTTGCTCACGAGCCTAGCCGAGTCGAGCCGAACTTGCTTCGTTTAATATTCGAGCTAGGATTTGTGTTCATGAAGTGCTTCATTTAATATTCGAGTCGAGCACGAGCCGAGCCCGAGCTTGCTCGCGAAACGCTTCGCTCACTTAACAGCCCTAATTGAAAAGGCACTTCTTCATCTATATATATAGCCCACTCATTGTAAGAATTAGGTAATGAAATGACCCACACTAGTACTTTATTGAAAAATTTCTTACATACCACTCCACATTTAAGAAAACTACACTTGCCAAACACCAACAGATATACAACCCCATAGCAGTTATACAAGACAGTAGAATACAACAAAACAATTACTCCAAATAACACCAACATATTGCTCTTTCGACCAGAATAGAGTACTACGTACTCAACACATGAAGAATAGTGTAGAGAGAATATGAATGTCATCACCATCTATTGAGCATTTTGTTGAGGCTCTAAAAAAAAAAAACACTAACACCGGAAGTTGCATTAAAAAAAAAAAAAAAAAAAAAAAAGGCCAAGAAGGGTGGATGTATGCCACATTCATCTGCCATCCCCCAAGGCTAACGTTACATGGTCATTCATGCTATCATATCCAATGGTTGTACTGCTACTTCCACCGCATTCATAAGAGTCAGATGTCACACTACGCAGGTGTTTGGCCTCTTCCACATTTGATTGAGCATTAACCCGAGAATGTGTCTCTATCTTTCTTATTCGTTCTAACTTCATTGCCACTTCTTGCATACTAGGTCTCTCATCCCCTTTCACTTTTAAGCACCTCTCTGCAAGTTCAACGACTTCCTTGATTTGCTCTTTATTTCCTTCTTCAACTATATGGTTCTCAAGAATTTCAAACAATTGATCCTCTTTCAAGGAAGAAAGAAAATACATAGGTAGACTTGTTTCCTCCTCTGACCTATCGAATGAAAGTACATCATCTCCAGTTAGTAGCTCCACAAGGACCACTCCAAAGCTGTAGACATCACTTTTCTCCGTTAATCGGTTTGTCTGCAAGTATTCAGGATCCAAGTAACCAAGAGTTCCCTGCACCACAGTAGCTAGTTCCTTTTGATGTCGAGGAACCAATCTTGAAGTTCCAAAGTCAGAGACTTTTGCAGTGAAATTATCATCAAGTAGTATGTTTGATGACTTGACATCTCTATGGATTATAGGTGTTGAAGCTGCAGAATGCAGATACGATAGTGCGTCCGCTGTTTCTGCAGCTATTCTTAGATAGGTTTCCCATCGTTTGGCGGATCCACTGCTTTCATGATGTATATAGTTCAAGAGCGTACCTTTTGGGACAAATTCATAAACTAACATAGGAATTTCTGTCTCTAAACAACAACCCAAGAGTTTGACAACATTCCTATGATTAATTTGAGAGAGTAGAACAACCTCGTTAATGAATTGGTCAATTTGGTTTTGATCCATTGTCTTGGACTTCTTAATGGCAACAATTCTATTATCCGGTAAAAATCCTTTGTAAACTGTACCAAAGCCTCCTTGGCCAATGATTCTACTCTCATCATAGTTTTTGGTAGCCTTCTTCAGCTCTTCTACAGTAAAGATTTTGGCTGTTTCGGTGGAGCCTACTTGTTCATTGAGATGCCTTTCTAAAATCAAACCCCCATTTTGTTGAAAGAACTTTTCTTTAAGCTTAATAAATCTTCTTTTCTTGAGTACTAAGTACAACCACGAGCTACCCCCAAGCAAAGCAATTAAGCTTATGCCAATGCCTGCACTTGAAAATGTTGAAACGTTATGCATTTTGACATAACCCTAAAGTGTTTGATATGTTCTAATCGTCCCCTCCCCTTTCTCCCAATGATGTTTGCTAATTAGAAGACACAAAATAATAATAATAATAATGAAAAAATAAAAAAGTTACACATACTCTTCTCAAACTACCATGTCATTGTCTTTCTCTCCCCCTCCCCCTAAACTCAAAAACTACCAATTGTATCAATATCAATATCTCCCATAAACTACCTAAAATTGTCTACACCTCTCCTCCCAAAATGACAAAAGTATCCTTCATAAATGAAAAGAATTAGGAAAAACTTCACTTAAACTCCTGAACTTTCATCGTTTTTACAATAAAAAACTAATTAAATAACAAAAAATTTAGAAAAAAAAAATCTAAAAATTACGAAAAAAAAAATTGGTTGAAAAACCAAGGCCACCACTTTTTCTTTTTTCAAATTTATAAAAATATTTGTCTTATTAAAATTTTGTTAGGGTTTTTTTTTTTTTTTTTTTACCTATATTGACATTTTTTGATAGTTTAAAGAGAACATTAACAAATTAAATAATAGTTTAACGAGGAACTGTTGAGTACTCTTTAATCATTCATTTCTATTTTCCAAGGCCGGCCATATATTATTATTATTATATATACACATATGATATGATATTAAGCGTAGAAAATGGTGAATTTATAAGTACTTACCAATTGGAATCTTAACCGCTAGTGCGAAATCCGCGTAACAACGTTCACCGTCTTTTCTCCCGTCCCCACGGTACCACTTGGGACAACCACATGTATAATTGCCTTTTGTGTTGAAACAGTGGTTCTGGTTCGTGCAATTATTGAGATTCGGATCCCCACATTCGTCAATGTCTGCAGATGATCATCATTAAATGAATAATATCAATTCCATACTATAATCATAATCAAAATTATGGAAAAAAAAAATAATAATAATAATAAGAATAATACCTTGGCAACCCCCATCGAGGTATGGGTTTCCATGGTAACCTTGCTTGCACTTGCAACGGTACCCCTGGCTGGTTTGGAGATCAAGGCATTCACTATTTTCCTTGCATGCGAACTTGGGTTTTTTCCGAGCATTATCACACGTCTGATTGCCAACTGTCCAATCAAGCACCATTGGAACCCTTTTGTTGCTTAGATTCTTGAGATAATCGGCGGAGAAGTTGAACTCGCCTTTCTCCACAACAAAAGCATAGCCGCAGGGATTGAAGTTCCATACTTTGGTGTGATTTTGAAAGCTCCTTACATTCACACTAATACCTTTAAGCCCATCCGGAAACCCCACCTCGCAGCACCCAATCCCGGAGCAAGACCCATTGTCCACGATGTTGAGGCTTGAGCATTGAGATGAGCAGCCGATGGAGTAGTTTGCTCCGTTTTTGACACCACTAAGGTAGGCGTAAGTGTCACAGCCAATAACAGTGAACTTGTTTTTGGTGTTGGAAATGGTGTAGTGGGATAACTTGAGGGTGGTGCCGTTCCAGCGAACACGTTGACCGTCCCGTTTGTAACAGTCTCGGGCTACCAATTTCATGACATGCATCTCATGATTCTCAATGGATATGCTTGATACAGGGACATTACCTATCAATGGTTTTCCAGAGGGACAGCTGATATTGAAATCCTCATCTAGATAGCAGCCACCACTCAAGCCAAACGGGAATGGAATTTCTACATTTCCACACTTGCTGGCGCAGCCAGGCTTCGCCATAGCTATAGCTGCAGCTGCTGCCACAATTTCAAATATTATCACAGCTCCTGGCAGTACTATGATTTGCAAAAGCTTCCCACTCGAGCCCATGGGAATTGAAGTATCCAAATTTCAGTTCGTAAGACTAAGTTAAAAGCGGCTGTTAATTCAGAATATATTTACCTCAATTTCTTTAATCGCTAGCAAACAGAAGATGACGACCAAATAGGCACCACATGAAGTACAACCAATTATAATAAGAGAAGAAACTTTAATAAAAGTAGCTTTAATAAAGTAGCTTTGATGAGTTCATGAGCTGATTAGCTGGAGTACTATATATCTTTAATTCATAAGTTCAACAATCATTTTCAAGAAACAGTTTTCCATATTGAAAGAAACAATGAAGATAGGGAATCAAAGGAAACAGGTCACATAGACTTAAGACTTAGGATGTTTTATAACTTTAGTGATCATTTTTCCACGAATCTCTTTTCATGATAGAGAACCAAACAATAAAAGTAGGCACTAAATGATAACTAGGAAAAGACTTTCTCTTTCCACAACTTGTGTCTTGAAAATTCTAACATCATGCTTCACACCCTACGTGACCTCTACACATAAACTTTATTGACGGGATTTTTTTTTTTTTTAATGGTGTGGATAAAGAGAGTATGAATTTGATATAAAACTTCTCTTATGTGAATGATCGATTATTGATTAATCTTTTGGTTAGCCTTTGGATCAAGGTTTCACATGCGATACAAGACAATATATAAAGCCCACTATATATATATGGTTGCTTTACAATATATATCACAATTCATATACCCTTCAAAATATAATTGCCCTTCACATGGATCACGATGCTCCCACTTCCTTTACTATAATTGCCCTTTTGCCTTGACCTAATTACACACGAAGACTTGTTAGTGCAAGACTTGTTTTCCAAGTCTTATTGTCTTGCGTATTGTTTCAGGCTCTGCAAAATACGGTGTTATGTTTACATGGAGCTCATTTCTTGAGAATCTTTCCTTGTTTCTAATGTGATTATTTCTTCCCAACAATTGTCTCACTGGCTACTCGGCTTTTCATAGTGAACACCCATATGATCGTGGTGTCTACCCATCTCTAATCGTAGTTGATCCACCCCTTGCGCTAAATGTGCGATCTGAGCCAACACCTTTGGGACCATAAGAATGGTCAAACATATTAAAATACAAGTTGTACATAAATAAATTGTGCTCGAGGTTAGAGGTGGGGTTTAGCTTCTCAGCATAATGGTAGAAGCTTCACCATGCTTTGAGGAGAAATCCTCCAAGTTGAACTTCTCTCTCTCTCTCTCTAGGGTTTAGTTAAGCAAATGGGTGTCTAAAATGAAGTAACGGGTGAAAATAATAAATATATAGGTTCCATGCACGTTGAAAAAGAGTTGAGGTGTCCAAAATAAAATATACTTATAGACTACCTCGATCATTATTCAATGCAGTTATTTTCAAACATTTGAAGTTGGATCCAGAACGATCAATGATGACAACTGTCATCGATTATTCAAGGTCACATCTCAATCATTCAAGAACCCTAATTTCATTTAAAACATTTGTGTTGTTGAATTAAGTTTGAACATTTGAGTATTTATTTGGAAATTCCTTTCTCAAGAAATAGTATTTAAGGGTTTTGAGTTTTGTAAATTACTATTATTATTTTTAAAGAAACTAATGCCACATATCTAAGTGGGGTGTTACAAATACAGAGTGATTTCATATTAGGAGAGCTTGGCAATTTATTGTGTGACAAGAGATACCGTTGATATTTGTTTATGAGTTTCAATCTCTTGGAGTGATGGTTTGGTTCTACATCTACAAACTGTTTGAAGTTTATCGGTGGGTCACGAATGGAAACAAGAAGGAAGCATGGCTAGTGAAGAGTTGAAGCTCCTGCGGCATGAGGCAATTGGGAGATTTGACTGCCTTGAAGTGGTTTTACTTTTTATACGTTCTTCAGAGAGTTTTTACTTCATCGACAAAATTCTGATGTGTTGATGTGTTTATGTTTCATAATATTATTTGCTACATTCCTACACAATTATTGTTTGTGAGCATTGCGTCTAAATTCCGCCCCTCCTCTTTGACATATACCACCTTAATATACCATGATCTATATGTGATCAAATGGGATCCTAACAAATGGTTGACTGGTACGCAACCAAAAGATTTTTGAAATTTGAAAAATAAAATAAACTAGCACCAATCACCCCTAAGTAAATATACTGTACACATACATTTTATCATCCATCGTCATTTTTCACCACGCTCATTATCTAAATTTTTGGCAATTGAAAAGATCCATTATGTTCTTTATTTCCTATTAAAAAAATAAAATATAAAAAAATTTCCTTTAAAGAAATGGTTGAGCCTCATTCTCTTAACCATCTCTCAAACATCTCCATACATATCTTGTTTAAATCTACTATTAAATATGTAAGACCTACATATAGGGAATCAGATCTGGATCCAATTCATGGTCAGGATCTCTTTAACAGCCACAACGATGCCACGTGTCCTACTAAATAAAAAATAATAAAATATTATTTAATGTTTTTTAAAAAAATTAAAAAATAAAATAAACTAATAAATTTTTTTTTTTTTTTTTTTTTTTTATTTGGCCATTGGGGGTGGCCGAACCACCCCTATGGACCATTGTAATGACCCAGGAAAAAGCGCTAGACACATTTGCGCTATTACCCCAAAAAGACTAGTCAATTTTGAACTTTCCTAAAATTCATTATAAAGCTCAGTTTCACCTAATAACTAAGCAATGTAAGACTTAGCACCCATGACTATCTTTATAAACCACCCACTCTATGTGAGTTTCTTCTCATCTTCCCAATATGGGATTAGGGTGTTACAAACCCCCCTCTTAAATTTCTGACGTCCTCGTCAGGGCCACGTCATGCAGTGCTCCAGTACTACATGACCTAGCGTTACCAGGTGGCTCTGATACCACTTGTAATAACCGCTAACCACATCTGCGCTAGCATTTTTTCCTAGGTCATTACAGTCACCGTTTAGCCTGAGGGTGACTTCGGCCACCCCCAAGGGCTAAATAATAATAATAATAAACAATTATAGTTTTTTTTATTATTTTGTTTTTTATTTTTTAAAAAACGTTAAATAATATTTTATTATTTTCTATTTAATAGGACATGTAGCATCGTTGTGGTTGTTGGATCTCTTTAAAGAGATCCAGACCATGAAATAGAACCTCTCTAGTCATTTTGGATTGGAGAGGATCCAATTCCTGTATATAAACCTACAAATCCAATGATTGATTTTTAAAAGGGTTAAATACCTCAAACCCCCCTAGGGTTTACCAACTTTATTTTTCCCTCCCAGGGGTTTCATTTTTATCACAGGACCCCCCTGGGGTTTTGATAAAAGACCAAATTAGTCATCCGTAGTTGACCGTTAGGACTGACACGTGATCAACAGACCATCGATATTAATATATTTTATTTTATAAAAAAAAGTGAAAATTAGGAAAGCCACTTGTGTCTCGCACTGTGGGAGCATGGTTTGGGTGTGGTTTCGCCACCCCTGATCAGGTTTCGCGGGCCACCCCTTGATTCAAGGTACTCCAGCCACCAGCTTTTTCTCTCTTTCGCTTTTTTTTTTTTTTTTAATTTAAAAAAAATTATTAAATATGTGCCAATGTGCGGTCGCAAGATCTCGATTTCCGGCCCATCGCGGTCGGCCTTTAAAGGTCAAACCAACGCGATGATCTTCACTTATCCTATCAAAACCCTCGCGGCCCCGTGATACCGAAACCCCGAAAATAAACCAGTGGTTTGAGGTATTTAACCCTTTTTAAAAATTAAAAATAAAAATAAAATAAAAAAAGATTAGGAAATAGTAAAGAGAATGAGGATTGAGGCATAGTATTTCTCTCCTTTTAATGATTGTTTGGTGCAAAAGGGGGAAAATATATATATATATATATATATATATATATATATATATATATATATATATATTGATGTTAATATTTTAATGGGGTTCTTTGGGTTCAATCCGACCCTTCCAATTAAAAAGATCATAGCCCCGCCGCCATAATTGTAGATGGGTTGTTCATTGTCGTCAACTCCATTTAACTGAGCAATACTGATTGATTCCAAGCTGAGCAAGCATTGGAGAAGAAAGAAGGAATATACCATACAAAGCTTTGGAGTTTATGTTGAGTGAAGCAATAGAATCATCAGCACAAACCCGAAAAGTATGCACAAATACTATGTGCTACATCAACATTATACAATATCGGAGTGACCAAAAAAACAAAAAAAACAAAAATCCAATGCTTGGTTGGGAACCAACTAGCTGCTGTTATCACTGGCCTGAAGTCTACATCCAACTAAGGCATTGGACCAGAAACACACGTCTGGTGACTTCAATTCCGGAAAAACTCTGGAGGTATCGTGACTTCAATTCTGGAAAAACTCTGGAGGTATCGTTGGAGGGCAATTCTTCTTTGCCACATATTTGTACTGAACAAAGAAAGAATAATTAAGACATCAGTATATTCACCAAAATTAACATCTCAAAACCCCTTATTCTGCTTGCCACCTTGAATTAGAACAGACAATTCGTCTTCATGTGTTAGTTAGAGTCGTGTCAAGGTATCGATATAAAACTATGAGTGTGTTTGTAACCCTTTTCCTCTAGACACCGTGGCCGGCGCTGATTGATATAGAAAAATGAAAAAATATTTGGTATAAAAAAGTAAAAAAGTAAGATGAAAAATGATGTGATATAAAAAGTGCAAAAAAAAAAAAGTGACAATGTTTTGATTTTAATTTTTTTTTTTAAAATAAAATGAAGTGAATAGTACTAAGGGTAGGAAAATGGGTTTAACAAACGATACCTATATAAATCAATCATAACTTGATAAATTTAATTAAACAAGTCAGAGTCATCAACTTTATCCTGCTAATTTCGTGTTAAGTTCGCAAGTTGTGTCAAAATTTGTTATTCCTTATATTGTATGTCAAATTTGAGTCGTGTCAAGGTATGAGTATCACAGGAAATATCGTAGGACGGTTCAAACCATCAACTCTAACCCGTTAATTTTGTGTAAAGATTGTATGAAGTTTGCAAGTCATGTCAAAAATAAAGAACTCATAAAAATGTGTGGGCATGTGTTTGTGAGAGAGAGCGAGAGAGCCATTTTGCTTACCTTATGCTGACTGTATTTCTCCTTGATAGCGGGTAATTAAGCTAGAACTATGGCTATTACAGCACAGGTGGTGGAGATCCTTGACGCAGTTACTCAAATCAGAAGGCTTGTAACGTGTGTAATGCTGCAAGGTGGAATTCTGTACCCAAAAAAAAAAAGAAATGAAAATCAAGCTTTCTTAACAAGGCAATGTTGTTAAGAAACAGTAACCTTAAACAGCAAGAAATCGACTACTTCATTTAATATGAGGCACATACCCATGGTCTCTTTGCAGGGGAAAGTATATATTGGGCCAAGAAAATTGCCGAAGCAGCTATAAGTGAAGGGGCATGGCAGAGCATGCTGTACTCTAAGAGAGATAACTCTGCAATGTAGTTGGCTAAGCACTCTAACTGCAAGCATGGAACCTAAGGGAATGGCAGAAAAAATACATCACAAAGAATCAAAATTTGAGGGTATGCAAATCATAAACAATAATCATCTATAGACATTTATATCATATTATATATAGAACAACAGTTTTACAATGTTAATAATTAATTGATTAAATCATCCCATATTATGAGTTAAATTTTTTTGAGATAAGTAAGATACCTCATTGATCCCTTGAGCTGCACGAACAAATCGCCTAATCAATGAATTCACAAGTCACTATCCGGACAGCGTATGTGAAAAATGCAGACATCATTAACAGTCATTTAATTTATTAGCCCTTACCTCAGGAAACATTTAGTTGTTGGAGCTGTCATTTCAAACTTCAAGTAATTCAAAACAGCAGATTCCATTTCCAAAACCTGCAGTATATGAAATGCTTCTGCTTATGCTGCTCAAGCAGAATATATATAGCAACAACGCAAGAATCATCTAGAAAAATCACACATTTCAGTCAAGAAATTATAGAATTACAACATCGTACCTGGAAATTATAGAATTACAACATCGTATCTGGTCAAGACATGGTAACATCAGCTCCGATCATCACCCATCAAAGCCCAATATATAGTGTATGGTCTCCCATGCTATCATATCCAGCAGTACTTTTATTAGTAACATCATACTTTAATTAGCATTAAATTTCCAGATATTTAATCACAAAAAAATAAAAATAAAAAACATCCGACCAATTGCAACGATACTGAGGACCATTGGTGGAGTAGTAACAATAACTCTGCTCTGATCTTATACTATCATAAGACAATTGGATATGGTTAATCCATGTTCTTATATGATTCTTGAAATTACCAGTACAATACAACGTAAACTACAAATTATCTAGCCAACAACATGACATTTAAAAAAAAAAAAAAATCACACGGTTTGAAAAGATACTAATGGTTGGGTGTCTATAGATAAAGTTGACATTGTTGACGAGGTAGAAACATCCCATGGCTTGTACATTCCTTCTTGGACATATTCATGCTCTTCATAATTTTGCTGAAGCTTAGGAGCTTTTTGCAACATTCGAACTCCCTCCAACTCCATTGCAACTTCTCTCATTGTAGGTCGTTTCTTCCCGTTTAAGTCCAGGCACCTTTTCGCAAGGTTCGCAACCGCAATGATCTCTTCTTTCTTGCCTTCCTTCAAAACTTGACTATCAATAATATCAAACAAATTATTCTCCACCGACTGAGTGAAATATGTTGCTAAACTTTTGGATTCTTGTGTCCTTGTTGAAGAGATCGCTTTTTCCCCAGTTAACAGCTCGGCAATGACAACACCGAAGCTATAAACATCACTCTTTTCTGTAAACTGACTTGACTGGAAATACTCAGGATCCAAGTATCCAAAAGTGCCATGTACTAGTGTGGTTAAGCGAGTTTGATCAATGGTGATGGACCTTGAAGTTCCGAAGTCAGCTACTTTAGCTCTGTATTTATCATCTAAGAGTATGTTTGTAGACTTAATGTCCCGATGGTAAATGGGCATGGAAGCTATTGAGTGTAAGTAGAAGAGAGCTCCAGCAATTTCTGCTGCAATTCGTAAGCGCATATCCCATGTTAGTGAAAACTCCTCATTTTGGCAATTGACATATTGGGAAAGAGTTCCGTTAGCAACGTATTCGTAAACTAGCAGAGGAACTTCCGTCTCCAAACAACAACCAATTAACTTAACCACATTCCTATGGTTAATTTGTGAAAGAATGACAACTTCATTAATGAATTCTTTGAGTTGTCCTTCATCAATTACCTTGGACTTTTTCACTGCAACAATTCTTCCGTCTGCTAACATGCCTTTGTAGACAGTGCCTTGTCCTCCCTGCCCAAGTATTCTATTTACATTAAAATGGTTTGTAGCCTTCTCCAAATCTTCTGAACTAAACAATTTGGCGTTCTCAACATTTGCTTCCTGAGAAGATAATTGTTGTTGTAACAATAAACCACCATTTCGTTTGAAGAACATGTTCTTCTGTTTAATCATCCTCCTTTTTTTTACCACTTTATGGAACCACCATCCACCAACAAGTAGAACCAATAGCCCAAGGCCACTGCTAATACCTGCTTAAAACAATGTAATCGAAAAAGATTATTCATTGAAATAAAAGATTATAGTAATAGTTTGATTGAGATCGTTGAATCAAAATAGATCGAGAGACGTCTTCTCTAATTGCAAGAAACTTCATGTGGCAAAATTAAAGTATGTTTATATATTTTGACTATTGTAGTATTTTAATAGATTCCAGAAGAAGTAATGCTGAAAGGTGGGCCATTGACGGAGGAACACAATTAAACAGGAAAAAAAAAAAAAAACTAATAAAGCATGCATCAAGGTTTAAAAGGTTTCCATTAAAATCATTTGCCTGCAACTTTTAAAATCATGATCATTTTTTAGGAAAATAAAATTGTAGGTTAACCAACCACCAAATAAAGTGGTTTGGACCACTCCTTAAGATTTTGGAGTTGTTAACCATCTCAAAGAGGCGATCGGCCATCCTCATAAGCCTTGATGGGCGATCAGACCACCCCCAAAAGAACCACGTACTCTATAACTTTGGAGGGTTAGTCTAACCACTCGTCAAGGCTTATGCATGGGAGTGGCTAGCTGATTGCCCCAAAAATCTTGAGGAGTGATCTAGTCACCCTCTTTAGTTTGTTAGTGGAAGAATTCCTTTCTTAATTTTTTTTTTTTTTGGTTAATTACATTTTTAGTACCTAGGTTTTTACTTTTTTTATTTTTTCCCACATAGGTTTTAAATCTTATTACAGATGGTACCTAACTTATAGGTAAATACTAGTTTATTACCTCTGTCATTCCGTCAACCCAAACTTACAGATTGTCACATGTCGTAACATAAATATGCCACATGTCCTAAAAAAATATAAAAAAATAAATAAAAATAAAAAACTAAACCCTAAAAAGAAAATTGGGGTGACCCGTCCACCCCATTTAGGCCATTGGGGGTGGCTGAGTACTGTGACGACCCACTTAGTAAAAACATGACTAAAAATTTTTCTTTTAAAAACTGATAACTCACAACAAAGCGAATTGTCACAGTAGCACGGCGATACGGCAGTATACCATAAACCCGTTCATTAATCTGATTGACAATATAATATAGTCTCACAGAGCTACATGCATCATCAAAGATTCATCACATATCTACTTACAAGAATCACTATGATTCTAATATGACATATTACAACCTAAACTTTATAAGCACCAATTTCCATAGAACCATAAAAATCTAGGGTTAATTAACATTCTAGGTGTAATTAACACATCCAAATAGCAATCTAAGTGTTTATACACCTAAAACCCCAAATTAATTTAAGGAATTTAGTTTCATACTAAAATTCCTCCAAACTTTCAGACCTAATTAGAAATCTTACAAATTCTCACAATTTCTAGCTTCCAATATTCCTACAGGTATAACGAAAATTAAAAGAAACGGTTAAAGATTTTAGCTCACTAACACCTATGGCCGGAATTTCTCTCCACTTCATCACCTTCCTCTTCTTTTTCTTCTTCTTTATTGGCCAGCAGCTCACACCCTCTCTCTCATTCCCTTTCTCTCTCTCTCTCTCAATCTCATGTTAGAATATATTGTGTGAGATTTGATATTTTGAGAATATATTAGCATTGATTGTAATTGATAAAATCAAATCAGAATTGAATATATCTATTTAATTTTATCAATCATACAATTTTGTATTCTCTCCACATCCTTATAAATATGAACTATTTGTATTGTAAAGTCATTAAGTGAAATAAGAGCAAATGTAGTCTTAAAATTTTAATATGTGGATGTAGTTCATAACGAAATCACATAAAATCATTGTCTCTATTTTATTATTTCTGCATATAATTTTCATAGCTTTATTATTGTCTTCATCTCGAAATTTCTCTCTCAATCCGCAGCTCACTCTCACTCTCAATCTCAATTTCAGCGTGCACTACAAAAAATGGGCAATCTTTTGACATGGCAAACATTGTCCATTTTTTGCCACATCAGTAAATGTTGATTTTGGCACGTCAACAAATTCTTTTTTGACGTGCCAAAAGTGGTACGTCAACATTTATTGACGTGTTGAATACAACACGTCAGAATTTACTGACGTGTCAAATATTGACACGTCAGTAAATTTGAATTCAATTTAATTTTAAAACTTTTTATTTAAATAACTTAATAATTTAATATTTACTGACGTGTCAAAGTTAGACACGTCAATAAATACGTCAGTAAATATAATGTTTATATATATATATATATACATGATATTTAAATTTTTTTTTTAAAAAAAAAAAAAAAAGATAAAAGAAATCCTGATGTGCCATATTTGGCACGTCAGAATTTCTTTTCTCTTTTTTTTTTTCTTTTTTTTTTTGTTTTTGTTTTATATCATATCTATTTTATATTATATATATTTCATCTAACTTTTGTATTTTATTAGGAAGGATTTTAAATGAAAATGAGACTCAAAATCTTTCCAAATCTTTATTAAATAACTCTTTTAATGCTGCTCTTGGCCTTCCGATCCGGATTTCTTTGATTTATTATTCTCCATTCGCTTAGTATAGAAATTAAAATTATTTTCTGCTCTCTGTCTTTTTTTTTTTTTTTTTTTTGCACGAAAAAATACCATTTATTTGCAGATAAAACAAAGAAAGATGAAATGAAATTGTTGTTGCATCTACTAGGTTTTCTTCTTCATGAATTCTTTCTTCTTCTTTTCTTGTCAATCAATCAGACCATTTTACAAAGCTGTTTTAGTGTACAACAAACAGTTATATATAATACAGGCACAATGACAATTTGATATTTTCCTATATATATATATATGTCAAAACTTCAATATGAATAATGTTAATTTAATTATTTTAATCAGATTCCAAACGAACGAGGAAAATGTTATATATCCTTTAAGTTTGAACCATGCACGTTAATAAATTTTTATTTAGTATTATATGTGGCACGTCAGGAATGTGCCTTGGGAAGGCCAGCAGGCCCATCGCCCATGCCTTCTTTTATTTTATTTTATTTTTTTATATAAGGTTTATATATATATATATATATATTATTTCTGACGTGCTAAAACTAGCACGTCAGGAAAAAAAAATAGCGGGACATTCAACTTAATTTTCCCTCTTCTTTCCCTCTTTTATTATTTATTCTTTCCCTAAATCTACTTTTCTTATTTAATTCCAGATTTTCTTTCTCTCTCTCAATCTCCCTCTTCTCTTTGCATGCATCCAGTAAAAGCTCTCTCTTCTCTTTGAACCTCCCTCTTCTCTCTCAATCTCCCCCTCTTCTCTCTCAGGTCTCTGCATGGCGTGAGCTGAAAGCAGATCCAGAAGAAGAAAAACAAAGGAGGAAAAAGAAGATGAAAAAAAAAAAAAAAGGAGAATCGAAGAAGAGAGATTTTTGATTTAAAGAAGCTCTGATTTGGTTTATTTTGATTTGATTTGAGAGATTTTTGATTTGAAGAGAAGAAGATCGAAGAAGCATAAGGTTTATTTTTTGATTTGGGTTTTTGATTTTTTGAAGATTTTTTGGGTTTGGGTTTTTGAAAATGGAGGAAAGAAGAGAGAGAGAGAGAGAGTGAAAATGGAGGAAAGAAGAGATCAAGGGGGGAGAGTGCTGGGTGAAAATGGAGATTGATGAAGCTCTAATTTTATTTTATTTTTACCAGAATTAAAAAATATATATATATTATTTTAGTTGAAAAATAATTTAAATTAATAAATTTTTTAATTGAAAAAAAAAATTAAGAAAAAATTTAAGAAAGGGAAATTTTTTTTTTTTTTTAATAATTTTTAAATTACTGACGTGTCAAATTTAACACGTCAGTAATTTAAAAATTATTAAAAAATTAATTTTTCTTTTTTAAAATTTTTTCTAGATTTTTTTTTCAATAAAAAAATTTATTGACGTGTCAAAATTTGACACGTCAAAAAATTCTGACGTGTCAAATTTAACACGTCAGAAATTTTCCGTTTCTGACACCCACAATCTTAATGCTTGAAATACGTCAAAATTGCCCCTTCATGAAGATTTGCTGACGTGTCAGACCACCTGACATGTCAGAAAACTTATGTCAATAAAAAATTCTTTTTTTGTAGTGATGTCTCTATCTCAGTCTCAGAGTATCTCTCTCTCACAGTTGGTATGGTGTGCGTCTGTGAAGAGAAAGGGAGAGGGAGATGAGAAGATAAGGGAAAGATAGAGTGGGGGTTGAAGCGTGCGTGAGATGATAGGGAGGTAAGAAAAGAAAAGATAAAGAAAGGAAACAAGGAAGAGGAGTGGGAAACATAGCCGGGCCGTGCTTGTCCGAAAGGGGAAAAGGAAGAAAGAAGAAAAGAAAGA
>NC_081546.1:6148501-6149506 GCF_901000735.1 Corylus avellana | reverse complement strand
TGGGGTACGTGACAAGGAGAAAAAGGAGAAAGAGAAAGGAAAAAGAAAAGAAAAGAAAGGAAAGGGGATGCGTGACTTATTGGGAGAAAGGATAAGATAATGCTATTTTCTCCCATCAACTACAGCCTTATACATGGTAAGGAATAAGATTACATATTTATTACTTTAAAGTTTAAATTAAACCAACTATCTTTTAAAATTATCTCATAACTAGAGGTGAATTGCCTATGCGATTATTATCCACATCCTCGCAGTTAATGTGGATATTATCTGCTATCCACATTTGAGGTATGAGCGTTTTAGATCTTGAAATTGTAATTCACTAATTATTGCTTCTAGAAAATTAAATTGAAAAAAAAAACACATTAATTGAAAAAAAAAAAACATTATTTATAGTTGAACACTATGAATTCTGACGGGCCAATTTTGACACATCAGAAAAAATAATTAAATAATAATAATAATAATAAATGAAAAACATATAAGGCAATTAATCAAAACAAATCAGAAGTAAAATTCAACAACATTACAAATTCAGCAAATATAAAAAACATAAATTACAAGTTCGACAAACATAAATTAAAAAACATTATATATATATATATATATATATATATGCGAGTGCAGATATTATCCACATCCGCATATCCTAAAACTACTATCCGCATCCGCATTTACGGATATTAGCTTTTGCTATTCACATCCGCATTCGCATATGTGGATAATAACCGCTAGCATGTTCACCCTTACTCATAACCCCACCTTACCTAACTTCTATCATTATTGTCCTCTCTAATTCCCCACACTACCTTCTTTTTTTTTTTAGTAAAGTCCACATACCCCCCTCAAACTACCACCTGATTGATAATATCTCTCTCAAACTTTTAATTGTGACAATGCCCCCTCCAAATTACCAAAACATTGTCAATGTCCCCCACAAGACTGGTAATAAGACAAAAATACCCATATAGATTTCTCAATAAGACAAAAATACCCCTATAAATT
>NC_081546.1:6148272-6148453 GCF_901000735.1 Corylus avellana | reverse complement strand
AAAATGATTTTTTTTAAAACGAAAAATTTTAATTTTAAAATAATATTTACTAAAAAAAAAAAATTTTTTTTAAACAAAAACCTATAGATTTCTCAATAAGACAAAAATACCCCTATAAATAAAAAAAATTGATTTTTTTTAAATCGAAAAATTTTAATTTAAAAATAAAATTTACTTAAAA
>NC_081546.1:6144744-6148183 GCF_901000735.1 Corylus avellana | reverse complement strand
AAAAAAAATTACATTTTATTATTAAACGAAAATTTTATTTTTTTAAAACGTAAATTTTTATTTAAATAAAATTATAAAACAAAAATAAAAATAAAAATAACCAAAATTTTCAATTTTTATACAAAAAAAAAGAATCGAAATTTTTTTAATTTTTTTCTCATAAAATTGATTTAAAAAAAAAATCCAACGTTTGGATTTTTTTTTTTTTTTGGTTAGTTTTAGGTTTTTTCTAGAAGTTTTATTTATTATTTTTTTTTTGTAATTTTACTAAGGGTAATTTCATCATTGGGGGGAACATTGACAATTTTTGGTAGTTTGGGAGGGGACATTATCACAATTGAAAGTTTGGAGGGGACATTGTCAATTGAGTGGTAGTTTGAGGAGGTTATGTGGATTTTTTTTTTTTTTTTTTATTGTCTACTTTAATTTATTCTAACTACAACTTACCATTACTTTTTCTTTAATAATATATATGGTATATTAGCAATATGGTCTTTAGCGACCAAACAAATAGCGGCGACCCAAAAGTCGCCGCTATTGATGGGTCATTACCGGCGACTTTTTTTAGTTGCCGCTAATGATCCATTTATAGCGGCGACATCTGGGTCGCCGCTAATAGTCGACACTAAAAACCAAAAAAAAATTTCTTTAGCAGCAACAACAATAGCGGCGACTATAAGTCGCCGCTATTAAGCATCATTAGCGGCGACTCTGCGGGGTCGCCGCTATTAAACAACAATAGCGGCCACCCTTATCGCCGCTAATAATACACCAAACAGCGGCGACGTTAGGATCGCCGCTAATGAGAGTCAACAGCGGCGACCCTGAACAGTCGCCGCTAATAAGTGGTCATTAGCGGCGACTCTACAGTTGCCGCTATTGACAGAGGAAAAAAGTAATTAAAATTAATTAGCGGCGACCCAAAAGTCGCCGCTATTAATGGGTCAGTAGCGGCGACTATTACAAGTGGCCGCTAATGACCCTCAATAGCGGCGACTATTGGGTGGCCGCTATTGACACGGGAAAAAGTAATTTCAATTAATTAGCGGCGACCCAAAAGTTGCCGCTATTAATGGGTCAGTAGCGGCGACTATAAAAAGTGGCCGCTAATGACCCCTCAATAGCGGCGACTATTGGGTGGCCGCTATTGACACGGGAAAAAGTAATTTCAATTAATTAGCGGCGACCCAAAAGTTGCCGCTATTAATGGGTCATTAGTGGCGACATTTTTAGTGGCCGCTAATGATTCCTCAATAGCGGCGACTATAGGGATGGCCGCTATTGACACCACAAAAAAAAAAAAAAAAAAAAAAAAAAAAAAAAAAAATTATAAATATTGGGGCGATGCTATTGATCCTACATATATAATAGAAAAAATTATTTACCAAAAATTCACCTCGAATCCTCCGATAATATGTCATTATTTCTTTTATATTAATTATTGGTGAATTTTTTCTATTTTTCTATTTTCTATTCTTATTTTATATAAAAAATCAATATTTATTTTTTTCTTTTAAAGAAAACAAATTCTCCTATTAATTATTATTGAAGTTTTCTATTTCTTATTCTTATTTAAACGTTTGATCGAACAATTGACCGATCTTGGTGAATTAATTCGATTGATTGTGATAGGATCAAATGATTGATCAAACATCCGATCGATCCAGGTGAATTAGTTCGATTGATCGTGATATGATCAAATGATCGATCAAACATCGATCCTATGAATTAGTTTGATTGATCGTGATGGGATCAAATGTTTGATCAAGTATCCAATCGATCCTGGTGAATTAGTTCGATTGATCGTGATAAGAACAAATGATTGATCGAACATCCGATTGATCCTAATGAATTAGTTCGATTGATCGTGATAGGATCAAATGATCGATCAAACATCCGATCAAATCCTCCGATCGATCATAATGAATTAGTTCAATTGATCGTGATAGGATCAAACGATCGATCATAATGAATTAGTTCTATTGATCGTGCTAGGATCAAATGTTCGGTCAAACATCTGATTGATCCTAATGAATTAGTTCGATTGATCGAGATAGAATCAAATGTCCGATCGATCCTACTGAATTAATTCAATTGATCGTGATAGGATCAAATTATCGATCAAACATCCGATCGATCCTACTAAATTAATTATATTGATCGTGATATGATCAAATGATCGATCAAGCATCCGATCACTCTTAATGAATTAGTTCGATTGATCGTGATATGATTAAATATTCGATCAAACATCCGATCGATCTTAATGAATTAGTTTGATTGATTGTGATATAATCAATTGATAGATCAAACAGGATACAATTAAAGGTTCAATCGAATACTCAATTGAACTGTAAGCTTTTTACATTATCTTAGTGCCTTAGTTATATTGATTTTATATTCTTTTTGAATTTTGTATTATTTTATAATTAATTATAAGATAAATATCAACTTAATGATCTTTATCATAAAAATTTATTAAACGGAAATTTTTAGTTAATATTATAATAATAAAAACATATTACAAGAGAAATTTTTTTTAAAAAAACTCTAAATAAATAAATAAATAAAAATTAAAAAATTGTAGGAGAAAGTCCACATAACCCCCTTAAACTACCACTCAATTGACAATGTCCCCCCTAAACTTTCAATTGTGACAATGTCCCCCCCAAACTACAAAAAATTGTCAATGTTCCCCCCAATGACGAAATTACCTATAGTAAAATATAAACAAAAATACTAAAACTTTTAGAAAAAATCTAAAACTAACAAAAAAAAAATCCAAACTTGGCCAATTTTTTTTTTTTAAAATTTATAAGAAAAAAATTTTAAAAATTTTGATTTTGATTTTTTTATTTTTATAAATATTGAAAATTTTTCGTTTTTTTATTTTATTTTATTCTTGTTCTATAATTTTATTTAAATAAAAATTTATGTTTAAAAAAATAAAATTTTCGCTTAATAAAATGAAATTTTTTGTTTTTTAAAACTAAATTAAAAAATAGTTAAATATTATTTTTAAATTAAAATTTTCGTTTTTAAAAAAAATCAATTTTTTTTTTAAATTTATAGAGATATTTTTGTCTTATTGAGAAATCTATAGGGGCATTTTTGTCTTATTGCTAGCTTTGGGGGGGACATTGTCAATGTTTTGGTAGTTTGGAAGAGACATTGTTACAATTAAAAGTTTGGGGGGGGGACATTATCAATTGGGTGGTAGTTTGAGGGGGGTACATGGACTTTACCCAAAATTGTAAGTATAATTTAAAAAAATAAAAAAAAATAATTGAGCTCATTAAGGTCGCCGCTAATGAGTGCGCATAAAAAATTGGCGCCAGCTATTTATATTGGCGCGATTTCTTAAATTTTCAGACATGTTTTATTTTTTTTTTCTTTTTTTTTTTTTGGATCAAAATCCCTCATCGAAAGCTCTGTTTTA
>NC_081546.1:6140363-6144644 GCF_901000735.1 Corylus avellana | reverse complement strand
TTCACCAAGATCGGTCAATTGTTCGATCAAACATTTAAATAAGAATAAGAAATAGAAAACTTCAATAATAATTAATAGGAGAATTTGTTTTCTTTAAAAGAAAAAAATAAATATTGATTTTTTATATAAAATAAGAATAGAAAATAGAAAAATAGAAAAAATTCACCAATAATTAATATAAAAGAAATAATGACATATTATCGGAGGATTCGAGGTGAATTTTTGGTAAATAATTTTTTCTATTATATATGTAGGATCAATAGCATCGCCCCAATATTTGTAATTTTTTTTTTTTTTTATGGTGTCAATAGCGGCCATCCCTATAGTCGCCGCTATTGAGGAGTCATTAGCGGCCACTAAAAATGTCGCCGCTAATGACCCATTAATAGCGGCAACTTTTGGGTCGCCGCTAATTAATTGAAATTACTTTTTCCCGTGTCAATAGCGGCCACCCAATAGTCGCCGCTATTGAGGGGTCATTAGCGGCCACTTTTTATAGTCGCCGCTACTGACCCATTAATAGCGGCAACTTTTGGGTCGCCGCTAATTAATTGAAATTACTTTTTCCCGTGTCAATAGCGGCCACCCAATAGTCGCCGCTATTGAGGGGTCATTAGCGACCACTTTTTATAGTCGCCGCTACTGACCCATTAATAGCGGCAACTTTTGAGTCGCCGCTAATTAATTGAAATTACTTTTTTCCCGTGTCAATAGCGGCCACCCAATAGTCGCCGCTATTGAGGGGTCATTAGCGGCCACTTTTTAAGTCGCCGCTACTGACCCATTAATAGCGGCAACTTTTGGGTCGCCGCTAATTAATTGAAATTACTTTTTCCCGTGTCAATAGCGGCCACCCAATAGTTGCCGCTATTGAGGCGTCATTAGCGGCCACTTTTTAAGTCGCCGCTATTGACCCATTAATAGCGGCAACTTTTGGGTCGCCGCTAATTAATTGAAATTACTTTTTCCCGTGTCAATAGCGGCCACCCCATATTCGCCGCTATTGAGGGGTCATTAGCGGCCACTTTTTAAGTCGCCGCTACTGACCAATTAATAGCGGCAACTTTTGGGTCGCCGCTAATTAATTTTAATTACTTTTTTCCTCTGTCAATAGCGGCAACTGTAGAGTCGCCGCTAATGACCACTTATTAGCGGCGACTGTTCAGGGTTGCCGCTGTTGACTCTCATTAGCGGCGATCCTAACGTCGCCGCTGTTTGGTGTATTATTAGCGGCGATAAGGGTGGCCGCTATTGTTGTTTAATAGCGGCGACCCCGCAGAGTCGCCGCTAATGATGCTTAATAGCGGCGACTTAGAGTCGCCGCTATTGTTGTTGCTGCTAAAGAAATTTTTTTTTGGTTTTTAGTGTCGACTATTAGCGGCGACCCAGATGTCGCCGCTATAAATGGATCATTAGCGGCAACTAAAAAAAGTCGCCGGTAATGACCCATCAATAGCGGCGACTTTTGGGTCGCCGCTATTTGTTTGGTCGCTAAAGACCATATTGCTTGTAGTGAAATATGGACTTCTTGATGAAGCCATGGCAGCTTGCGATATCTGTTGTAGCATAGAAATATTTTTTCACTTCATACTCATATGGATTGCCCTTTTCTAAGCCCACCTTACTACCTTAGAGAACAAGTGTCTCTCGGAATAGCAAGGAAGTCCACAGTTCCTAGACTTCTCGTCTCCGATGAAGGCATCATAAACAGCTTGAACCCTTTCACCATAGTGAATGATATACCGGCGGAGATCAAGGTCGAGAGGATCTAGCAGACCTTTCCACTCTTCCTCTCCGCTCAGCGCCCTCCATTTTGTTCCTATGCTACTCATGATTCTTTTCTTTGCCTTAATGCACGCTCGTGATGATTTATTCTTATTGCGTGCATGCCTCATCCCCATGCAAAGTTCTCCAATTTATAAGCTATAATTTCTGAATTTTTACTCTCTTTTTTTTTTTTTTTTCGTACGTATCATTTCGGTACCACACTTCTAGCCGTTAATTTGCATGGGATATCTAGTTAACCTAACTTACCGTCACTATGGGTAGGGGAATAAGAACTACGTAATTATTAGGGACTATTTTCTCCTACTCATTATTTGGCCCACCTTCCATTTGATTTTTTTTTTTTTTTCTAAAGATATAAACTATTTGACTTCGTAATGTTTGCCCCTACTCATTAAAAATTGTAGCCCTACCCTACAAAAATTCCCAATATTAATGACAAAGATAATGACAGTTTTTGCCCAAAATACGTCATTATTAAGTTAGGGGTGTTCAAATAGTAACTTTTTCAAAATAACAACAAGCGCATAGACCGAAATTTGAGGTAATGTCGTTTAAACAGTGAAAAGGGTGAGAAATGGCTACATTTTCAACAAAATAGCACCTTTTAGAAGGTGATGTGGGAACAGTGCACGTCACCTTCTAAAAAGTGCCATTTTCATTATTCACACGTCGCTACCCTTTAAAAAATTATAAAAAAATAATAATTTTTACCAAATATATATAACAAAAAAAAATGCAAATTAATTTTCTTGAAAAAAAAAAAAAACCAAATTCGAATAAAATTTAAATTAAAAAAAAATTTGAGGGTCGTTGGGGGTGGAGGGTGGCCCGCAAGCCACCCAGAGGTGGCTGAGCCACCTGCGGCCACCTCTGGGGTGGCTCGCAGGCCACCCCTTCCTCCAGGGTGGCTATCGATAATTTGCTGCCGACAAACCTATGTTTCTCTCTCTTTTTTTAATAAAAAAAAAAAAAGTTGTTTTATGTGTGGGTGAAAGTAAAATTTTTTTGAAGTTTTTTGATGTAGATAGTTGTTTTAAATGCAAACTATGGGCTGCAATAATTTCAAATTTTCTGATGTTTTACTATTCACATGTTACTATATAATGTTACTATTCACACAGCACGATTCATGCGCGAATAGTGACGTGTGAATAGTGTTACTGTTAACATGTCACTATTCGCACGTGACTAATAACACTATTCAAATGTCAATATTTTATGAATAGTGATATTTGAACACTAAAAAAATCACATTTTAGTGGCATTTTCTAAAAACGTCACTATTCAAATGTCATTAAATATGAAAATTTTTATAGTGCTACCAATTAAATATTATGGCCCTTACTCATTAAAATACTTGGCCCCTAATCTTATAAGGCAAACTAATCTAGCAATATTGCATCGTTGCACGCTTTTTATTTTTTTCTTTTTAGGGTTAAATACTAAAAACCCCCTAAGGTTTGAACACTTTATTTTTTTCCCTCATAGGTTTTGATTTGTATCATAGGAGGTACCTGTGGTATTGTTAAAGACCAAATTGGTCATTCTATCCATTGACCGTTAGTTAACTTAATGGAAGTCCACGTCACTGACATGTGGACCAATCACCATTGGGGGTGGTTTCAGCCACCCCCTTGGGCACTAAGGGGGTGGCTCGGCCACCCCAATGGCCAAAGGGGGTGGCTCCAAATAGGCCATCCCCAATTTCTCTCATAAGTTTTGATTTGTATCATAGGAGGTATTTGTGGTTTTGATAAAGACCAAATTGGTCATTCTATCCATTGACGGTTAGTTGACTTAACGGAAGTCCACATCACTGACATGTGGACCAATCACCATTGGGGGTGGTTTCGGCCACCCCCTTGGGCACCAAGAGCCACCCCCATCCGGCCAGGCCACCCCCATGGCCAAAGGGGGTGGCTCCAAATAGGCCACCCCCAATTTTATTTTTTTTCTTTTTTGAAATTTTTGAAATTTTTTTTTTTTTTTTTTAATTTTTTTTAAAATAAAAAATTTAATTAGGTGGCCACGTCATCAATATGCTAGGTGTCAAATTTTAATTGGTCCACGTGTCAATGACGTAGAGTTTCGTTAAGTCAACTAACGGTCAATGGATGAAAGTACTAATTTGGTCTTTATCAAAACCACAAGTATTTCCTGTGATACAAATCAAAACCTATGGAGAAAAAAATAAAGTGTTCAAATCCTAGGGAGGTTTTTAGTATTTAACCCTTCGTTTTATTTACAAAATCTAACTCACTTTTGAGTATATAGCCCCTACCCACTAGAAATTTGGCGCTACTAGTTAAACATTTTGACTCCTACCTATTAAAAATTTTGGGGGGGGGTGTGGAGGGGATAGCTTTTGGCCCTGCCTATAAAACAATTTGGCCCCTCAACATTAAAACCTGAAAGACTTTGCCCCTAATCCTATAATGCAAAGTAATCTGGTAATCTTGAAGTGTTGCACACTTGCAAACCTAAAAAACAAAA
>NC_081546.1:6138654-6140263 GCF_901000735.1 Corylus avellana | reverse complement strand
GATATGGGCTAGGAGAAACACTGTTGTCTATGGTGGTATTTTTAAACATCCGAAGTTGGTTGTACATGAAGCTGGGGAGTTGCTGGCTCAGTTGTCCGTTGTAGACACAAAGATGAAATCAGCTATGGTCCATTCGAAAATGCAGTCCCCGGAAAAATGGAAATCTCCTCCTTTTGGCCATTATAAGATAAATTGGGACATAGCATTAGATATACGTACAAAAAATATGGGATGTGGATTAGTTGTTCGTGATCATAGGGGTGTTGTAGTTGCTGCTCAAAGAAAGAGAACAGTAGGCTATCCTGAACCAGTGCAGGCAGAGGCTATGGGTGCGTTAATGGCGGCTGAGTTATGCTGTGAGTTGGGGCTGCCAGACATTATTTTGGAAGGTGATTCTCTTCTAGTAATCCAAGCACTACGAAATATGAACAAAGATTGGAGCTCCTATGGACAGATTATTGAAGATATACGTAGTGTCTTATTCACACGGAGGAGTTGGGTGGAGAGTCACGTGAAGAGAGAAGCTAACATGGCTGCTCATTTATTGGCGAAGCAATCTCTTCTTAATGTACATGATAGGATATGGCTAGAGGAGAGCCCAGATTGTATTTTTTCTATTGTATCTTTAGAGCAACTTGCTCTTGTCTCTTAAGAGTTTTTAAAACTCTGTTTCTATATGATATTCAAGAAGGTTTCTTGTTCAAAAAAAAAAAAAAAAAAAAAAGACACCTCATTTTTTTTATGGGCATAAAAGTTACACAAGGGATAGCAAAACAGTTATAGAAAAATCGATAATTTATACGTTAAGGTAAAGGGGTCGAACCATCTACTCAAATTAAAATTTAAGCTCATTACTCTATCTTTTTATTCTAGACAAACATGCTAACTTAAGCATCGAAATATTTTTGGCCAAAGCTAAAAATCTTTTGACATTCTTATTATTTTACTGGCAGCCCATCGCTGGTAAAACTGTACTAAGCTCTAACAAAAATCACCTTTCTATACGGCCAAGATTTCCGTTTATATATATATATATAACATTTGTCCTGAGCATATATGAAATAAAGCTTTATCTTTGTGTGGTGATAATTTTTAGCATATAATTGGTTTGTCTCGCTTGAAAGAATGTGTAGCAATTTTGTTTACAAATTGCTTGTAGTCCAATCATTTAGCCAAATCAGCCGAATACCAACCAAGAAAGTTCATGTTCAGGAGTATCCGACTCTAACCCACAACGGTCCAACTCTACCCCACTCTTAACACTAATCTCTATTAAGGATTTGGTGAACCGTTGATGCAATGCTTAGTAAATTTGGTTGTTAATTTGAAAAAAAAAATTGTAGGAGATGCACCAGAGATGTACAAAAGATGTAAAAAGATTATTTATCAACTAAAAATGTTAATTTTTGATTCTCTCTTCTTTGGACATAGTGAAATTAGATTAAAAAAAATATTTTAAATAAAAAATGAAAATGAATACCTAAATTGTTTAAGAAGAATACTTAAAAAAGAAAAAGATTAATTAAAATAGAAAAATATATTCTTTAATTCAAATTTAGTTAAATAAAAATTTACTTAGCCTAATGACATTAATGTGAATGCCAACGAC
>NC_081546.1:6138417-6138634 GCF_901000735.1 Corylus avellana | reverse complement strand
AAAAAAAAAAAAAAAAAAAAAAAAAAACCAATAAGACAAGAAAGCAATATAATCAACGTTCAACTTCAACTTAGTGCCTTGGCTTCTGCGTGTGTGTTTTGTTGGGTTTGGAAACAAGAAAACCACAAAGCTCAGAGCCATGGAGTCAAAGGTTTATGTCCCTTTTTCCGCCGCACAAGCAGAGCCAGTAGTAGCCCAGGCCTACCTGCATAAGCGC
>NC_081546.1:6098459-6138397 GCF_901000735.1 Corylus avellana | reverse complement strand
TATTGACACCACAAAAAAAAAAAAAAATTATAAATATTGGGGCGATGCTATTGATCCTACATATATAATAGAAAAAATTATTTACCAAAAATTCACCTCGAATCCTCCGATAATATGTCATTATTTCTTTTATATTAATTATTGGTGAATTTTTTCTATTTTTCTATTTTTCTATTCTTATTTTATATAAAAAATCAATATTTATTTTTTTTCTTTTAAAGAAAACAAATTCTCCTATTAATTATTATTGAAGTTTTCTATTTCTTATTCTTATTTAAACGTTTGATCGAACAATTGACCGATCTTGGTGAATTAATTCGATTGATCGTGATAGGATCAAATGATTGATCAAACATCCGATCGATCCAGGTGAATTAGTTCAATTGATCGTGATATGATCAAATGATCGATCAAACATCGATCCTATGAATTAGTTCGATTGATCGTGATGGGATCAAATGTTTGATCAAGCATCCAATCGATCCTGGTGAATTAGTTCGATTGATCGTGATAAGAACAAATGATTGATCGAACATCCAATTGATCCTAATGAATTAGTTCGATTGATCGTGATAGGATCAAACATTTGATCGAATCCTCTGATCGATCATAATGAATTAGTTCAATTTATCGTGATAGGATCAAACGATCGATCATAATGAATTAGTTCGATTGATCGTGATAGGATCAAATGTTCGGTCAAACATCTGATTGATCCTAATGAATTAGTTCGATTGATCGAGATAGAATCAAATGTCCGATCGATCCTACTGAATTAATTCAATTGATCATGATAGGATCAAATTATCGATTAAACATCCGATCGATCCTACTAAATTAATTATATTGATCGTAATATGATCAAATGATCGATCAAGCATCCGATCACTCTTAATGAATTAGTTCGATTGATCGTGATATGATTAAATATTCGATCAAACATCCGATCGATCTTAATGAATTAGTTTGATTGATTGTGATATAATCAATTGATAGATCAAACTGAATACAATTAAAGGTTCAATCGAATACTCAATTGAACTGTAAGCTTTTTACATTATCTTAGTGCCTTAGTTATATTGATTTTATATTCTTTTTGAATTTTGTATTATTTTATAATTAATTATAAGATAAATATCAACTTAATGATCTTTATCATAAAAATTTATTAAACGGAAATTTTTAGTTAATATTATAATAATAAAAACATATTACAAGAGAAATTTTTTTAAAAAAAACTCTAAATAAATAAATAAATAAAAATTAAAAATTGTAGGAGAAAGTCCACATAACCCCCTTAAACTACCACTCAATTGACAATGTCCTCCCTAAACTTTCAATTGTGACAATGTCCCCCCCAAACTACCAAAAATTGTCAATGTTCCTCCCAATTACGAAATTACCTATAGTAAAATATAAAATACTAAAACTTTTAGAAAAAATCTAAAACTAACAAAAAAAAATCCAAACTTGGCCAATTTTTTTTAAAAAAAAATCAATTTTATAAGAAAAAAATTTTAAAAATTTTGATTTTGATTTTGATTTTTTTATTTTTATAAATATTGAAAATTTTCGTTTTTTTATTTTATTTTATTCTTGTTCTATAATTTTATTTAAATAAAAATTTATGTTTAAAAAAATAAAATTTTCGCTTAATAAAATGAAATTTTTTGTTTTTTAAAACTAAATTAAAAAATAGTTAAATATTATTTTTAAATTAAAATTTTCGTTTTTAAAAAAAATCAATTTTTTTTAAAAAATTTATAGAGATATTTTTGTCTTATTGAGAAATCTATAGGGGCATTTTTGTCTTATTGCTAGCTTTGGGGGGGACATTGTCAATGTTTTGGTAGTTTGGAAGGGACATTGTTACAATTAAAAGTTTGGGGAGGGACATTGTCAATTGGGTGGTAGTTTGAGGGGGGTACATGGACTTTACCCAAAATTGTAAGTATAATTTAAAAAAATAAAAAAAAAAAATAAAAAAATAATTGAGCTCATTAGCGGCGACCTTAGTCGCCGCTAATGAGTGCGCATAAAAAATTGCCGCCAGCTATTTATATTGGCGCGATTTCTTAAATTTTCAGACATGTTTTATTTTATTTTTTCTTTTTTTTTTTTTGGATCAAAATCCCTCATCGATCAGCTCTGTTTTTAGAAAGCTTTGTTTTATTTTCAGCTGTATTTTTCATTTTTTCAGACCTCCCATCAGTACTCTCTCACTCTCACTCTCTCTCTCTCTCTCCGGCGAACGTTTCTCTCTCTCCGGCAGCTCTCTTTCCGGCGCACTCAACTCTCTCCGGCAGCTCTCTCTCCGGCGCACTCAATTCTCTCCGGTAGCTCGATCTCTCTCCGGCGTACCTCTCTCCGGTATAGTCATCTGAATCCTTTTTCTTTAATGGTAATGAGTGGCTTTGAATCTTGATGCCTTGTGTTTCTTGAGGGTTTGAATTTGGGAATCTTCTTGGTGGGTTTAAGGGTGGAAAAATTTTAGCAACTTTTTGGGTTTGTCTGTGAACAGCTGGGTGGTTTTTGGGGGCAGAAGATTAGAGGGGTTGACCTAATTTAGGTGTCTGGTAGGGGGATTTCTTTTGGGGCTGTGGCCTGTGGGATTAGATTTTGGTCATTATTAGAAAGTGGGTATATGTTAATGGAGTGGTTTTAGGTTTTTGATGGGTTTTGGACTTGGTTTTTGAAGGCATATGCGTGGTTCTCTTAAATCTACTGGTAGATTTGGGGCAGTTTTGCTGGAAAATTTAGTGGGATTCTGCAAATTCAAGTGCTGTTTCCTTGTGATTTTTGTTTGTGTAGTTTGTCTGTAGCTGGTTCTTGGTGGGGGTTATTGGGTGTTATTGGTTGGTTTTATTATGTGGGTTTGTCTTAGTTTTACATTCCAAGTTATCCATAAAAACTGTACCTCTCCCTCATACTATTTCTATCTATTTATATTTATTTCTCCTATCTTTCTTTTGGTCCTTTAAAAGCTGATGAATTGGGTTTTGTACGAAGTCTTCGACTTCTCAGGCTTTTGGCTTCTGGGTTTTCACCATCTCTCACAACACGTAAGTTCTGAAGCTTCGATTTTCAGCTTTGTACATGCATATGAAAAGGGCTTCTATATCTTGATCATATTTTCTTTGGTTAATTGGATATTTACTCCCGGATATTTTGTATGGTGTTATCCCCTTTGTAGTAGTTTTGGCGTGGTTCTGTTTTTTTTTTTTTTGGCTTTTTCTGAAACAGCTTTGTAGTTCTTCTTTTCGTGCTCATCTGGATTATCATGATTGAAAATAGCTGAAAGTGATATAAAATTAGTTTGTTGCTTTTGTTTTATTTCTGGGTAATTTATTTTGTTTTTAGTGGTAAAATTATGGAATATGGGGTGATGTTGTTGAGCTTTTGGATTGTATGTAGTGAATTCCTTTATAAAAACTGCTATGCTAAAAAACATAAAAATTTATAGAATGAAGTTATCCATTTTGCTTAAAATTTATTAATTTACAGACAAAGTGAAGTTATCCATTTTCCTTGGGATGCAAACATAAAAATGCCAAACTGCAATGAATTGTTGCCATCAAATAATTCTCCGCTTTTCTCTCTTTATTTTTTTATTTATTTTTAATGCTTGTCAGCCATCTTTGTAAGGGATGGTGATGTGCATGCACAGTCACATCTTGATGCCATTTAATTCAGCCTTACCATTCCATCTTAGAAATTTCCTATTAAACTGACATCATGCATGGGAGATTAATCATATTTGCTAAGGATAAATATTAATTTAATAAATAAAATTTAAAGAATTTTCTTTAACATAATTCAAAAAAAAAAAGCTTGGTAATCCATCCAAAATTAGCACTAAAAACTACCTATGGCTGTACGTATGGCATAGGATATATTAGGTGCACTCATAGGGTAGCCAGTTTTGTCTTGCTATCTCTGTCATGAAGATGATTAATATATGAACAAATTAAAGCAAACATAAGAATGCCCAAATACAGCCATCAAATAACACTGTTTTTTTTCTCTTTTTTTTAGGGGGGGGGGGGGGGGGGGTGGTGGTGCTGTTGTCAGGCAACTTGTTTAGGGATGGTGATATATACAGCCATATCAGCAAAAGCTATGGCCCAAATTCAACGGGCGGTAGCTCATAAAAATATATATATACATATATTAAAATAAAACTATTTCGTCACCATTTTATCATGATTGAGAATTTCAACAATGTTTAGTTGGGAATACTTGTCCGTTGTGTTATTGTTTTATTCACCTACGCAATTAGGTTCTGACATTAAACCCAACAAACCTAGAATGTGACCAAATTATATTAAATTTGCCAGTCAATTGAATAATGTAATTTTAAGTAATAGCTTTTGGATAATCTAATACAAGTTGAATTTACAACTTGTAACAGCAATTCACCTTAATTAGGTTAAGCTACTCCACTAGGCACTAAATAAGTCCTCTTTATGAGTGATTAATTAGCTCCTTTAGCTTATAGGTATTTACCGTATTTTCAGTTTGGCTTGCTTGCAGCGAAACTGAAAATAAACGGTTTAGATTGCAAAATGGGGAGAGAACTTCATTTTCATTGTTTATTTTTGCATTGAAAGATTTATAATGATTTTTTCACCTGAGGCAGATTTATAAGATTTATAACTTGTATTTGTTTGAAAATGGATAACTTCACTTTGCAGAAACTAACATCTTTTTTAAGCCTCAATGAAGACAGAGGTAAAATTTATAGAATGAAACCATTTGTAATTATAAAATTACAAATATCCGTTTTATATGGGCATGGAGTTATAAGGATGAGTAGAATGTGAATTGGAGTGTTTGGTTTTTGATTATATTTGTTTGTTGGTTTGCGTTTGTGACCTCATTAATCATATAAGCTTATGTTTGTGTTTGATTGTGGTAATTAAGGCCGACGATCTTTTTTTGTCTTACGTTATTTGTTTCAGGAAAAAAGAATTGCTTTTAGTCTTAGTTAATTCTTTTTTTTTTTTTTTTTTTTAGTTTGTTCATATGAATGTTTGTTTCAGATCAGTGAGCTATACCCAGTTTGTAGTTAGATCTAACAACTAGTTTGACACCCCAAGAAGGTCTCATTTGGATGGTTTTTTTTTAAATTTTTGTCTGTTTTCTGGTGAATTTTATTTTCAACATTTGTTTGTTCCACCGTTATGTGAGTTGCTCTTCTTTTTATAAGAATTTGCAAGCATGTAAATAGCAAATACTAGAAGCATTTGAATAAAAGATAGTGTTATTCCTTTGCTTGATGAGATGAAGTCCTTTATTATTTTTTGGACATAGTTTGTGCTCATAGGTGAGGACTCAAATCCTTCAATATATGTAAGGTTTGTTGCTCTTAGGGTCCACAATTCAAAGGCAAGCCTTGGATTGGATGGTTTAGTTTGATTGACTTGGCATGAGTTTACTTTTGATTATAACCTTATTGTCCGGACGTCCCCAACATGTCATTATTTTGTGTTGTTGTTTCCCTCTTTTCACTTTTTGTTTCATGATAAGAAGTGAATCCTTGAATCCACTTGTCCTTCCATATGCAATGCTTGCACCAACTTGTTTTAATGGTTTAGCTATTATTCATTTGCTTGATGAGATGAAGTCCTTTATTTTATTTTGGACATAGTTTGTGCTCATAGGTGAGGACTCAAACCCTTCAATATATGTAAGGTTTGTTGCTCTTAGGGTCCACAATTCAAAGGCAAGCCTTGGATTGGGTGGTTTAGTTTGATTGACTTGGCATGAGTTTACTTTTGATTATAACCTTATTGTCCGGACGTCCCCAACATGTCATTATTTTGTGTTGTTGTTTCCCTCTTTTCACTTTTTGTTTCATGATAAGAAGTGAATCCTTGAATCCACTTGTCCTTCCATATGCAATGCTTGCACCAACTTGTTTTAATGGTTTACCTATTATTCCTTTGCTTGATGAGATGAAGTCCTTTATTATTTTTTGGACATAGTTTGTGCTCATAGGTGAAGACTCAAACCCTTCAATATATGTAAGGTTTGTTGCTCTTAGGGTCCACAATTCAAAGGCAAGCCTTGGATTGGGTGGTTTAGTTTGATTGACTTGGCATGAGTTTACTTTTGATTATAACCTTATTGTCCGGACGTCCCCAACATGTCATTATTTTGTGTTGTTGTTTCCCTCTTTCACTTTTTGTTTCATGATAAGAAGTGAATCCTTGAATCCACTTGTCCTTCCATATGCAATGCTTGCACCAACTTGTTTTAATGGTTTACCTATTATTCCTTTGCTTGATGAGATGAAGTCCTTTATTATTTTTTGGACATAGTTTGTGCTCATAGGTGAGGACTCAAACCCTTCAATATATGTAAGGTTTGTTGCTCTTAGGGTCCACAATTCAAAGGCAAGCCTTGGATTGGGTGGTTTAGTTTGATTGACTTGGCATGAGTTTACTTTTGATTATAACCTTATTGTCCGGACGTCCCCAACATGTCATTATTTTGTGTTATTGTTTCCCTCTTTCACTTTTTGTTTCATGATAAGAAGTGAATCCTTGAATCCACTTGTCCTTTCATATATATGCAATGCTTGCACCAATTAACTTTAGTTATCTCGAGCGATTTGACTATAAATAGGCTTGATGTAATTCTCATAATTGTTATATAATAACATCTATTATAAGCAGGTCCTTTTTTTTTTTTTTTTTTTTTTAAATATCATTAGCGGCGACCTCAATGTCGCCGCTAATGATTTTTTTATTTTTTTACGATTATCAATAGCGGCGACCTAGATGTCGCCGCTACTGACTATCAATAGCGGCGACCTACCAGGTTGCCGCTATTGATACTAAGTAGCGGCGACATCTAGGTTGCCGCTATTGATTATCAATAGCAGCGACCTAGAAGGTGGCCGCTATTGATTATCAATAGCAGCAACCTAGAAGGTGGCCGCTATTGATAGTCAATAGCAGCCACCCAGATGGTCGCCGCTATTGACTGTCAATAGCGGCGACATTTTTGTCGCCGCTATTGACCATCATCAGCGGCGACACTCGGCCCATTTCAAGCTTTTTTTGCGGCAACAAAAAAAGTCATTAGCGGCGACTAAAAGTCGCCGCTATTGACCCATCAATAGCGGCGACCCGAAATGTTGCCGCTATTGATAATCAGTGGCGGATTAATACCAGCAACTGAATAGCGGCCAAGGGTCGCCGCTATTGATCAATAGCGGCGACATTTTGCTCATTAGCGGCGACTTTGTCGCCGCTAATGAATAAATTTCTTTAATATATTATATATATATATATATATATATATATATATATATATATATATATATGTAGGCCACTTTAAGGGTTTTTTTTTTTTTTTACCTATATTGACATTTTTTTATAGTTTAAAGAGAACATTAAAAAATTAAAGAATAGTTTAACGAGGAACTGTTGAGTACTCTTTAATCATTCATTTCTATTTTCCAAGGCCGCCCATATATATATATTAAGCACAGAAAATGGTGAATTTATAAATACTTACCAATGGGAATAACCGCTAGTGCAAAATCCAGGTAACAACGTTCACCATCTTTTCTCCCGTCTCCACGGTACCACTTGGGACAACCACATGTATAATTGCCTTCTATGTTGAAACAGTGGTTCTGGTTCGTGCAATTATTGAGAGTCGGATCCCCACATTCGTCAATGTCTGCAGATGATCATCATTAAATGAATAATATCAACCCCATACTATAATCATAATCAAAATTCTGGAAAAAAAAAAATAATAATAATACCTTGGCAACCCCCATCGAGGTATGGGTTTCCATGGTAACCTTGCTTGCACTTGCAACGGTACCCCTGTCTGGTTTGGAGATCAAGGCATTCACTATTTTCCTTGCATGCGAACTTGGGTTTTTTCTGAGCACTATCACACGTCTGATTGCCAACTGTCCAATCAAGCACCATTGGAACCCTTTTGTTGGTTAGATTCTTGAGATAATCGGCGGAGAAGTTGAACTCGCCTTTCTCCACAACAAAAGCATAGCCGCAGGGATTGAAGTTCTGTACTTTGGTGTGATTTTGAAAGCTCCTTACATTCACACTAATACCTTTAAGCCCATCCGGAAACCCCACCTCGCAGCACCCATTCCCGGAGCAAGACCCATTGTCCTCGTTGTTGAGGCTTGAGCATTGAGATGAGCAGCCGATGGAGTAGTTTGCTCCGTTTTTGACACCACTAAGGTAGGCGTAAGTGTCACAGCCAATAACAGTGAACTTGTTTTTGGTGTTGGAAATGGTGTACTGGGATAAACTGAGGGTGTTGCCGTTCCAGCGAACACGTTGACCGTCCCGTTTGTAACAGTCTCGGGCTACCAATTTCAAGACATGCATCTCATGATTCTCAATGGATATGCTTGATACAGGGATATTACCTATCAATGGTTTTCCAGAGTGACAGCTGATATTGAAATCCTCATCTAGATAGCAGCCACCACTCAAGCCAAACGGGAATGGAATTTCTACATCTCCACACTTGCTGGCGCAGCCAGGCTTCGCCATAGCTATAGCTGCTGCTGCTGCTGCTGCTGCCGCCACAATTGCAAATATTATCACAACTCCGGGCAGTACAATGATTTGCAAAAGCTTCCCACTCGAGCCCATATATTGATGTATCCAAATATAGGATGTTTTTCACACAAAATGATAAATTGATGTATCCAAATTTCAGTTCGTAAGGCTAAGTTAAACGCGGCTGTTAATTCAGAATATATTTACCTCAATTTCTTTAATCGCTAGCAAACAGAAGATGACGACCAAATAGGCACCACATGAAGTACAACCAATTATAATAAGAGAAGAAACTTTAATAAAAGTAGCTTTAATAAAGTAGCTTTGATGCGTTCATGAGCTGATTAGCTGGAGTACTATATATCTTTAATTCATAAGTTCAACAATCATTTTCGAGAAACAGTTTTCCATAGAGAAAGAAACAATGAAGATAGGGAATCAAAGGAAACAGGTCACATAGACTTAAGACTTGGGATGTTTTATAACTTTAGTGATCATTTTTCCACGAATCTCTTTTCATAGAGAACCAAACAATAAAAGTAGGCACTAAATGATAACTAGGAAAAGACTTTCTCTTTCCACAACTTGTGTTTTGAAAATTCTAACATCATGCTTCACACCCTACGTGACCTCTACACATAAACTTTATTGACGGGATTTTTTTTTTTTTAATGGTGTGGTTAAAGAGAGTATGAATTTGATATAAAACTTCTCTTATGTGATTGATTATTGATTAATCTTTTGGTTAGCCTTTGGATCAAGGTTTCGTACATGTGATACAAGACAATTTATAAATCCCACTATATATATATGGTTGCTTTACAATATATATCACAATTCATATACCCTTCAAAATATAATTGCTCTTCACATGGATCACGATGCTCCCACTTCCTTTAGTATAATTGCCCTTTTGCCTTGACCTAATTACACACGAAGACTTGTTAGTGCAAAGACTTGTTTTCCAAGTCTTATTGTCTTGCGTATTGTTTCGTGCTCTACAAAATATGGTGTTACGTTTACATGGAGCTCATTTCTTGAGAATCTTTCCTTGTTTCTAATGTGATTATATCTTCCCAGCAATTGGCTCACTGGCTACTCAGCTTTCATAGCGAACATCTATATGATCGTGGTGTCTACCCATCGCTAAATGTGCGATCTGAGCCAACACCTTTGGGACCATAAAAATGGTTGAACATATTAAAATACATGTTGTACATATATAAATTATGCTTAAAAAACGAGGTTAGAGGTTGGGTTTAACTTCTCAGCATAACGGTACGTAGAAGCTTCTCCATGCTTAATTTGAGGAGAAATCCTCCAAGTTGAACTTCTCTCTCTCTAGGGTTTAGTGAAGCAAATGGGTGATTAAAATGAAGTAAGGGTTAAAAATAATAAATTGGCTAGGACCACGCCTAATGAAGCGGAGGTCACTAGTTCAAATCCCCCTCCTCCCTCTTGTGTGGACATGTCAAAAAAAATAAATATATTGGTTCCATGCACTTTAGAAAAGAGTTGAGGTGTCCAAAATAAAATATACTTTTACACTACCGTCGATCATTCAGTACAGTTATTTTCAAACATTTGAAGTTGGATCCTAAACAATCAATGATAACTGTCATCGATTATTCAAGATCACATCTCAATCATTCAAGAACCCTAATTTCATTTAAAACATTTGTGTTGTTGAATTAAGTTTGAAAATTTATTATGAACTTGAAATATTTTGAGTATTTATTTGGAAATTCCTTTCTCAAAAAATAGTATTTAAGGGTTTTGAGTTTTGTAAATTACTATTATTATTTTTAAAGAAACTAATGCCACGTACATATCTAGGTGGGGTGTTACAAATATAGAGTGATTTCATATAAGGAGAGCTTGGCAATTTATTGTGTGACAAGAGATACCATTGATATATGGTAATGAGTTTCAATCTCTTGGAGTGATGATTGGGTCTACATCTACAAACCGTTTGAAGTCTATCGGTGGGTCACGAAAGGAAACAAGAAGGAAGCATGGCTAGTGAAGAGTTGAAGTTTCTGCTGCATGAGGCAATTGGGAGATTTGACTGCCTTAAAGTGGTTTTACTTTTGAATTGTTATTCAAATCGGTGGGTCACGAAATGAAACAAGAAGGAAGCATGGCTAGTGAAGAGTAGTTGAAGCTGCTGCTGCATGAGGCAATAGGGAGATTTGGCTACCTTAAAGTGGTTTTACTCTTGATACGTTATTCAAAGGGTTTCCACTTCATCAATAAAATTCTGATATGTTGATGTGTTTATGTTTAGTAATGGTTTGATTTTTATTATTTGCTACATTCCGACACAATTATTGTTTGTGAGCATTGGGGTCGTCTAAATTCCGCTCCTCCTCTTTGACGTATACCACCTTAATATACCATGATCTATATGTGATCAAATGGGATCCTAACAAATGGTTGACTGGTACGCAACCAAAAGATTTTTGAAATTTGAAAAATAAAATAAAATAAAATAGGCTAGTTACCATAAACTAGCTCCAATCACCCCTAAGTAAATATACTGTACACATTTTATCATCTATCTTCATTTTTCACCACGCTCTTTATCTAAATTTTTGGCAATTGAAAAAAGATCCATTATGTTCTTTATAAAAATAAAAAATTAAAATTTAAAAATTTAAAAAAAAAAAAAAAACATTTTTAATGATTGTTTGGTGCAAAGGGGGAAATATATATATATATTGGTTTTAGCATTTTAATGGGATTCTTAAGGTTCAATCCGGCCCTTCCAATTAAAAAGATCATAGCCCCCGCCCCCATAATTGTAGATGGGGTTGTTCATTGTCGTCAACTCCATTTAACTGAGCAATACTGATTGATTCCAAGCTGGGCAAGCATTGGAGAAGAAAGAAGGAATATATCATACAAAGCTTACGAGTTTATGTTGAGTGAAGCAATAGAATCATCAGCACAAACCCCAGAAGTATGCACAAATACTATGTGCTACATCAACATTATACAATATCGGAGTAAAAAAAAAAAAAATTCCAATGCTTGGTTGGGAACCAACTAGCTGCTGTTATCACTGGCCTGAAGTCTACATCCAACTAAGGCATTGGACCCGAAACACACGTCTGGTGACTTCAATTCTGGAAAAACTCTGGAGGTATCGTGACTTCAATTCTGGAAAAACTCTGGAGGTATCGTAGGAGGGCAATTCTTCTTTGCTACATATTTGTACTGAACAAAGAATAATTAAGACATCAGTATATTCACCAAAATTAACATCTCAAAACCCCTTATTCGGCTTGCCACCTTGAATTAGAAGAGACAATTCGTCTTCATGTGTTAAGAGTCGTGTTGAGGTATCGGTATAAAACTATGGGTGTGTTTGTTAAACCCTTTTCCCCTAGACACTGTGGCCGGCGTTGATTGATATGAAAAAATGTTTGGTATAAAAAAGTTAAAAAGTGGGATGAAAAATGATGATATAAAAAATGAGAATGTTTTGATTTTGATTTTTTTTTAAAATAAAATAAAATGAAGTGAATAGTATTAAGGGGAGGAAAAGGGGTTTAACAAACGGTACCTATATAAGTCAATCATAACTTGATAAATTTAATTAAACAAGTCAGACTCTTTAACGTTATCCTACTAATTTCGAGTCAAGTTCCCAGGTTGTGTCAAAAATTGTTATTCCTTATATTGTGTGTCAGATTTGAGTCGTGTCAAGGTATGAGTATCATATGAGATATAGTGTCAAGGTCTATGAGTATTATAGGAGATATCATAGGATGGGTCAAACCATCAACTCTAACCCGTTAATTTTGTGTTAAGATTGTATTAAGTTCGCAAGTCGTGTCAAAAATAAAGAACTCATGAGAGTGTGTGTGGGCATGTGTTTGTGAGAGAGAGCGAGAGAGCCATTTTGCTTACCTTATGCTGACTGTATTTCTCCTTTATAGCGGGTAAGCTAGAACTATGGCTATTACAGCACAGGTGGTGGAGATCCTTGACGCAGTTACTCAAATCAGAAGGCTTGTAACGTGTGTAATGCTGCAAGGTGGAATTCTTTACCCCAAAAAAAAAAAAAAAAATGAAATGAAAATCAAGCTTTCTTAACAAGGCAATGTTGTTAAGAAACAGTAACCTTAAACAGCAAGAAATCGACTAGTTCATTTAATATGAGGCACATACCCATGGTCTCTTTGCAGGGTAAAGTATATATTGGGCCAAGAAAATTGCCGAAGCAGCTATAAGTGAAGGGGCATGGCAGAGCATGCTGTACTCTAAGAGAGATAACTCTGCAATGTAGTTGGCTAAGCACTCTAACTGCAAGCATGGAACCTAAGGGAATGGCAGATAAAATACATCACAAAGAATCAAAATATGAGGGTATGCAAATTATAAACAATAATCATCTCTATACATTTATATCATATTATAGAACAACAGTGTTAATAATTAATTGATTAAATCATCCCATTTTATGAGTTAATTTTTTTTTGAGATAAGAAAGATACCTCATTGATCCCTTGAGCTGCACGAACAAATCGCCTAATCAATGAATTCACAAGTCACTATCCGGACAGCGTACGTGAAAAATGCAGACATCATTAACAGTCATTTATTAGCCCTTACCTCAAGAAACATTTAGTTGTTGGAGCTGTCATTTCAAACTTCAAGTAATTCAAAACAGCAGATTCCATTTCCAAAACCTGCAGTATATGAAATGCTTCTGCTTATGCTGCTCAAGTAGAATATATATAGCAACAATGCAAGAATCATCTAGAAAAATCACACGTTTCAGTCAAGTTGGATAGATAGGACCCGAACCTCTTCCTTGAAGTAGGTGTTATCGGTTATGTAACAGAACTCTTCCACCTGGGGTGCACAAATCTCCTCATATTTTCTGCCAATATGATCATTTTTTCTTGTTAATACTACTGAAAAATGTAACATACACTTCCTATACTCTCTGATGTGATTGATAATTTTTACTGTCACTTCAGAAAGTGTAATTAGCATTTCTTAATACTATTTACTTGGTGAACATCATCAAAGGGAAATGTTTTCTTACGAGGCAATCATCATGGAGGCGACACCAAGTAACTGTAACCGTTGCCTATTCATCGCATTCCCTGAAAGATACCGATCTATGTAGTTTACAGTCAAATATAATGTGTCAGGTACAAGCCTGTACTCTTCAGCCACCTGCAGTTGTAAACCCCTTGATAAGGTTACAATTGTTGGGTGAATGATATTTCCAACAAAGATTTCACTATTCTAAAAATTCCCATTTCTAGAAGTAATTAAATTTCAAATCCCTTTGAGCACGTCTCCAGGGTATACTAAATATGTAAAACTTTCAAAAGATGTGAATTACCTCCACAAGCCAATCTATCAATATTGCTCGCATGCTGGTATTAATGTCCTTCTGAATTTTCTCCATGAAGTCTGTGGAAGGCCTTTTCTTTGCCTAAACAGATCACAAGAAGAAGAAAAACAAACAATGAGAAACAAAGTATAAAATCCATAAAAATAGTTGTGAGGAAATAGATTTTTATATGTTAACCCAAAACAAGCATACCTCAGACGCACGCAAGTGCTTGTAAATATCACAAGCAAAGGTTGCACAAAGCTGTGGATCCATGTATTTGTTATCAACATTAACAATTTCATCATCTGCTTCTATCTCTGCAAGGACATCTCTATTGCAGATATTCCCTGCAAGCAAATCAATATAAACCATATTAAGAAGACAAGGATGTATGAAATTATATTTGGCAGACATGAAAGTTAAAAAACAGGATATGAAAAGCCACAATTTATGGCAAAATCTTTGGGAAATATAAACATTATATGCATGTTTAATATATCAGACAAATTCAAAGAAAGCTCAAATAAAACACCTGTTTTTTCATCATGGTCTGAAATGAAGAGGTTGCTAAATGTCTTTCTGTTGATAGAATCAACTGCTGGAACATCATTGTTATCGATGTATTCAACTTCAGGGCTCTTGAAAGAATCACAAGTAGACATGGTTTCATCCAAAGAAACTGAAAGCCCATCTGATTTACTTGGAGAAACATCCATGCTGCACGATGCAGGAATGGCAGCAGTGCTGGGGACAGTTTCATCACTGCTGGGTAAAGATGTAACCTTGCTACAAGGAACAAGTGCACTTGATTTAACACTCGAGGATGCAGCAAAATTTCTCCCCGAAAATCCCATTATACCGGTGCTAGCAGGAGGTCCCTTCTTTGCCATGGAAATTTTAGTTGCGGATGACACCTTCAATTTATAAAATCTAGTAAAACACCCAAATATATGAACCAATACTCCTCTTTACAACTGAATGTACAGTGAGTAGACCAAAGTTCAAAATCATATCTACATACCAAGACAAGGTGAAAATTGAAGTAAGCATTAGATTTAGCGCAATGCATAACAATGTCTTTGATGGAATTTGGGTTTTTTTTCTTTTCTTTTCTTGGTTAAATTACACTTTATAACTTAAAACTATCACTACTTTGAAACTGTTAGTATAACTTAAAATATTAAACTCATCCCATCGTATTAGCTTAAACTTTTGGAATAAGGGTTGATTTATAAGGTATCATAAAAGAGGTCTTGAGTTTGAACATGTCTCCAACGAACTCACATTTTAATTAAATATTCTACGCGATAGGCTTCAGCTATTAAGGGAGAATTTAAGCTCACACATAAGGGGAGTGTTAGAATATAAATCAAAAGATTAAATTCATCTCTTCCTATCGGCTTAAGTTTGTTTATTAAATAGTGATTTAACAAAAACTATCACCTTATTTGTAGTTACACCTCCAAATTAGTAGAATCTCATTGCAACTCAGGCCCTATAAGCTACTAATCCAATAGGTTCCTTATTTCTAGCTCTTGTTAAGTTTAAAATTTGTACAATGCAAAGCAAGCAATTCAAGACAGAGGTTCACCATATGAGTTTAGTGTCAAAAATATAAGCAAATAAATAAATAAAAGAATCCAGCAAAAGATCATTTCTGAATTGAAATATACCAATCAGCTCTACAAGTCCCCACAATTCAGGCTCTTGACATTTCCTGAAAGCACACACTCTGTTTCCCAGTAACAAGAAATAGCCTCAAACTTTTGGTACAGTTTGCTTTGGCTCCCAACAGACTCAGTTGAGCCAAATCAAATTGTTATATTATGCTTTATTTGCCCACAACTTCTCAACAACTAGTGGATCAGCCTCCATTTCCTTGAAATGGGAAAATCTAAAACATATAAATAAACGAAGAAGGAAGGGAGGAAGAATAACAAGATGAAACATTTTATAACACCAAATGTGGGATAGCTACGAATCAAATGCCAAATATTTTGAATAAAGAAGGGAACCCCATAAACAAGAAAATTTCTAAAACCCCATCAAAATATAAACTTTTCTTCATATTCTTTTTCGTTTCACTGAGTTTTCTTGATTTTATTAGCTCTTCGCTCATTTTCCCAGCACCCCAACTGTCAATAACAAGCTTAAATAGTTAAATACCGGAGCACAAGATGGGACGAAGCTCCGTGAAGCAACGTGAGCCGCGTTCTTGGCATTGGTCAGGTCAGCGAGTGGAGCTCGCTTCTTTGTCAACGTAGTCTTTCCCACATTCTCCGACGACGAAGACGAGGAGGCGAACCGCTTTGGCAAGGACGATGAGGAAGACGAGGCGAGCCGCTTCGCCAAGGATGATGACGTCGACGATGAAAACGACGAACGGCGATTCTGGGTCGACATTTAGGATCAAAACCAATTCTTACCAAGAAGCTATCTTTCCTCTCTCAGGTTCACCCTTCTTTGACAGCTTGAGAAGGAGAGAAAGCAGGCTGAACCCAAAGAGATTCACGCAGAGAGGGAGAGAGTCTTTAAAGAATTGTCGGACTTTAAAGAGATTTTCAGAGAAGCAGTGCAGAAAAAAGAGAGCGTTGAAGGCACTGTGTGTGTGAGTGTGAGAGTGTAATTTAATAATGGTTTAATCAGAATCTTGAGGCGGGGAATGAGATGATTTGAATTGCAGAGAGATCCTGGCCGTTGGATGGACTCGGTAATCGTTAGGAGCGGGGCAGTAGCGGGGACCACATTTGACATCTTTCTCTGGGTTTTCATATTGTCAAACACAGACAAATAAAGTGCCGCCACATACGCTTAAGTCATCGGTTACTGTTTCGAAGGTCACAGTCTGTCAGGCTAGGTTTTAAGTTTTTAAAATATTTTGAATTTGAATTCAAACGGTCACTGGATCTGTCTTTGGTAACCTAGGAATACAAATAGGCACAGAATATCCTTGTCAGTCAGTCATACATACATAGCGGAACTCAAAATCCTTGTAAAAATTCATACAAAAAAAAAAAATCCGTGTAAAATAGGTTAGAAATCAAGGGCTTGTTTGGGAATAGAATTACTTCCAACATATTTCAACTTCTTTCTCTTTTTTTTATGTTGATTTGATACTACTAGCACTCAACTCAATTAAAAAATTTTCAATCAAATTAACAAAAAAACATTAAATACAAATTTTAAAAATCAAGAAAATTCGTAAAAAAAAAAAAAAAATGGTGGTAGCTAGAGCACCCCTAAGAGTCTAAGGGTGCCGATCCACCTCAACCTCAATAACTTTTTAGGGGTGGCAGAGAATCTAGGGGCGGCTAGAGCACCCCTAAGAGTTTATGGGTGGCTGATTATTAACTTTTTAGGGATGGGATCAACCATCCCGCCTGTTTTTGGGGTGGCCGATCTACCCTTGGAGTGGTTCAAAACCACCCCAATTTTTTTTTTTTTCTATTTCGTTTTTTTTTTGTAATATAATATATTAATTTTTAATTAGATTTTATATTCTTTAAACAATCAAAACATAATCTTAACTCTCTTTTTTTCTCGAATTTCGCAATTTTAAATTAAGTTATGTTGAATAGAAAAAATCGCACACCCAAACAACCCCAACTTTTAGCTAAATTTTATCTTTGTTTTTAATTATTTTTTTAATATGATATGGCAATATAACATGACTCTATCAATTCTATCTTAGATCAGCCTTTGTTTAAAAGAAATTCACTATATTTTTATCCAAAAAAGAAAAAAAAAAGAAATTCACTATATTTATTTTACAATAACTAATTTAAGAGTGAATTGACGGTTACGGCAGTATAGTAAAACGTTGATGGAATAATGATGTGGGTATATCTCATTACTCTTACTTATCACGATGTTGTTCGGTTTAATTTGGTCTTTTTTATCTAAGGACATAATTTTCTTTCAAACTAATCTGAAGGAAATATCCTCCAACCCATATAAAATAGTTCCAAGAGGTAGATCAATCGGCTGGGATCACGCCTAATGAAGCGGAGGTCACTAGTTCGAATCTCCTTCCCCCCTCTTGTGTGGACATATCAAAAAAAAAAAATAGTTCCAAGTATCTATAAACATTTGAGAGCTACATTAAATTCTTATTTTAAAGGAAAAAGATTATCTCCATTTCATTTGAAATGGAGAGGGAAAATGATCATCTCCATTTCAAATCCTCCATTTAGTGCATTAGGAGAATAATATTTTCCTTTTTTTGGGGACAATTTTTTTGGACAAATTTATCCTCCTAAATGCACTAAATGGATACTCTTCAATGTCTTCATTTCAAATGAAATGGAGAGGATCCGTTTCCTATTTTAAATAGGTTAGAAGATATTTCTTTCATACTAGTTGGAAGGAAATTCATGTCCTTTATTTAATGCATTACTCCAACTTATTTTAGACAATTAGATGAGATGAACGACTGATATTTATGAATTTGAGAAACTCAAATTTAAAAGGAATTGTAGGAGATTTACTCCAACATAAATCTCAGTCATTCATCACGCCTAAACGTCTAAAATAAGTCATGTTTCAGTATTTAATAAGGAAATTACCCTCGGAACAGGATCCTATCCATTTCAAATAAACTGGATAATATCCAATTAGTTATAGTATAGGGGTATTTTTGTCTTTTCACTTTTTGAGAGGACAAAAATATCAATTTACTATAATTAATTGAATATTATCCAGTTCATTTGAAATAGAGATGATTCAATTTAATAAGCCATGTTTCCTCATTAAATGTAGAAATGTGGTTAAGATTTATGTCTGAGATTTATTCTTAAAAATCCTAGAGCCACAAATAGGACACATTTCCCATTAATTATTTTTTTTATTAATGGGATATATGTCCTATTTATAGACTGGAGATAATCCATTAACGGAATATTCTCTAATCCAAAATAGAGTGGAGAGAGGATCCTATTCTTGGTCCTATGAGATCCCAAAACTCTGCCATCAATGACGCTAACTGAAGTGGGCCCTCAGAAGGCATATATTGATTATTAAAAAAACATGTATGCTGTAGTTGAATCAACAGTCAATATTAAATTTTAAAGTTGACTTATTTTTAGAAGCATTTAATAGGAGAGAGAAAATAAAAAAGAGATTTTGAAAAATTCAATCTTGACTATTGATTAAACTACAGCATACATGCTGTTATTTTAATAAGCATGTAAGCCAAATCCATATTTGATTAGTGTTGCTACCCAGATAATCATAGATGGAAAAACAGTTTCCTAAATTGAAAATTTAAGCAAAAAAAAAAAAAAAAACCAATCTTATTAGCGATTGTTGTGATAGAGATTCAAATGGAAAATACACAGCTCCTCTACTAGTCTGACTGTCTACTAAAAGCAGTCCCGTTGAAAAGAGATGAAACTTTTCACTATTCAGCCGCACAAAGCACAAGGCATAAACATAAAACCGCCATTCTAATTCAAATCAGGAATTATTTTGTTTTATTCTATGATTTTAGTGAGGCACAAAGCACAAGGCCCAAGCATCTTATAGAAAGAAAATGGACAAATTTATTTTTTTTTTTCTACAAGAAGGAAAATTATAATTATAAATATTTATAAAAAAAAAAAAAAAAAAAAACACAGGTGGGGTAGATGTGCAAGCCAAGGGAAAATGACATCTCGTTCAAACGAACTTCAATTTTATTCAGACGAAAGGTGGCAGACTGCATTAAATTGCACATCAAATATCGCCTACTGGAACGCTTGACACTGCTGCCACGTGAAATATTTATTTTCATATTTCATTCAAATGAACCCCAAGTTCTTTTGAACTAAATAACTCACATAGATGTATATTATTTTAATAAAAACTAACACCTAAATTTAACACTCTAGTTCAAACGCCCATGAGCCAAATTGCAGTGTATCTATTCACTACATAATTAGCCTTTATTTCTATATTTTTATAAACTTTATTTCCTTTATCTATATATATATACATAACAAAGAAACAACAAATTACAACAGTCAACAAAGGGTAGGGCAACCAAAAACAAAGAGGCCCCTAAACCATCATATCAGAATTGGTAATCCAAAAAAAAAAAAAAAAGAGGTAATGTATCAAATAAATGACGCGGAATGATTTCTTGGACCGACCACCAAGAAAACAGACCACCAATTAAGGCGGTAATATATAGTGTGTCAAATATGACACAACCAAAAAGTCTAGAAAAGAGCACAAAACTATAAAATTTCCGCACTCCTCTCCAAACCTCGAAGGATGGACATGAACAAACAGTGATGGTGGTAGTGACTCTTACAAACAAAAAAAATAAATAGAAGCAAGACTAAAAACTCATAATAAACAACAAACAAATAACATAAAAAAGAAATAATATTACACATCAGCAAGGTTGTTTGGGAAGGGGCTAAGGGAAGCCACAGCAAAGGCGGTCGGCCCTTACTCGCAGAAGCTTGTTGAACACACGCCATCGCATGATGGTCGAATGGAGATGGAGCTGGTGGCGATCTGTAGTGGAGAGGCACAGGAGTTCGATGAGGCAGTGCATGTGGGGTTGCAACTTCATGAAATGGACAGATCTAGTTTTGAAAAAACCAAATCCAAAGATTTCAAACAGCTGTCAGAACTGATACTTGAAGCAGATGGACAAGGCGATGACCAGACCAACTACGGAAGAGAATGAGACAACAAAGCTGTTGATGTAGGATAAATCGCCGTAGGCGATGGATAAGGCCTCCGATGAGGCAAGATAGACCTTAGACGAGGTATGTGGGGCCTCGTATGAGGCATGAAAGGGAAAGGGAGAGGAAAGAAAGGGAAAGAATCAGTAGGGAGGACGGAGGTGGAAGTCGAACCTTCCTCCTCCCATATAGCAAGCATATAATTTCAGCATAAACATTCCTCCTAATTCATTATCCACCAAGAAAACTTGACCACAAAAGATTTACCAATATAATTACGGTTCATAATCATCTTAAGTACTAATAATTCTTTTATCCTCTACTAAAATTTTTCTTATAAAAAAGTAAAGCTGCTAGCATATCGTCTTTTAATATTTTTAACAGCACATAAACCGATGAAGGAAAGAGGAAGGAAACCCACTAGAAGAAATGGTTCTCAATACATTTAGGACCTCTTACTATTTACTGAAAATTCAATTCAAGCGCAACAACTGTACAAGTGGTAACCTTTGTAAGTTACGTCGGAGAAAACAGTAAGATGAGAAGATCCCCTGACTACCAAACAGTAGGCACAGACCTACTGGATTCAAAACTTCATACATGCCTAGTTATGTGCAGTCAATTGAATTTCGCAGAGTGAAATACATGCCTAGTGGCTCAGTTCGTGGAAGAACTCCAGAGGTATTGAAGGAGGGCAGTGCTTCTTTGCCACGAACTTGTACTAACAAAGAAAGAAACAAGTCAGTTTAAACCAGCCCATATAAATAGAAAAAGAAAAAAAGAAAAAGAGTCCGTATGAATATCAATAAAAGGAAAAAAGCTACTTAATGCAAGTGATGAGATTCTTTTTGTGGCAATAATAATTTCAGAAATGATCTGTGGTAGCCCCTGCACAAGATGCAAACTTGCAAGACAAAAATGACCTGGACCCTCTAATTTGTAGAAAGTTTTGACCATTTGGATTAACCAGGCATTTGAGCATCTTGTGAAAATCAACAAATCTATTGAAAATTCGGTGCCCCTGCGTGGCCGCCATCATGGTGGTTGAGATGAGTCCACCATAAGGGCTCTGTTATGCTTTCCCAACAGTAAATATTTTGTTTAAAAATCATCAGCACAAATTTTAAATAATTGAGAAACATACTCCCCTCTATATGGTGATGTGATGCCTCTTATTAGACTAATGTGAAATGTTGATTAATGTTCATTATGAAGTAGACTAGTCCAGCACCTCTACTTCCATTTCAAAGATTGTACTACTTCAATGTAAGAACTGAAATATTTCAGCACATATGACCCTGTTTTCCATCACCGCACAAGCTTCATGATAAGACCAAGTGTCAGTTCTAGTCTTATACATCCTCACTGAGCACAGTGTGCCATGTAAGAAGGCATTCTTGTTCAATGCAATCATGGCAAACCATGTCACTAAAACTTTCGATCTTCATTTTCATTGAAACTCTCTTCTAGAAACTCAGAAAATTGATGAAGCCCAGATAAGCATACAAAGATCGATAATTGTAGTACAGAGTACTCAAAAGGGGCTGTGCTAACTGATTTAAAATCTGTGGTGTTGATGCAGAGAGAGCGGTTCTGCATACCTTATGCTGGCTGTACTTCTCCCTAATTGCAGGTAGATTAGAATTAGTGCCTTCACAGCACAGGCCATGTAGCGCCTTGACACACTCACTCAAATCAGAAGCTTGATAAAGTGTGTGATGCTTCAATGAAGAATTCTGTATCAGAACATATACAAAACCAAAATACGTTATGTAAATTTATCAGAAGAAACGGAATAGCCTGCATCTTGGCTACAAGCAAAATCAGTGTAATACTTTCTCACACGTACCCAGGGTTCTTTTGAGGGTACAAGTATAAATTTGGCCAAGAAAGTAGCAGAAGCAGCTATTAGTGACGGGGAATAACAAAGCATGCTATACTCTATAAGAGATAACTCAGCAAGGTAGTTGGCCAAGCACTCCAACTGCATTGTTGGAACCTAGGAAAAGTAGCAGGTACCATCATCACACGTGATGAAATGACCAAAAAATGTTCTTAAACCAGATAAGTCGTGCAGGAATGACATAAAACTGAGATACTAAAAGCAATCCAGTCCAGAAAATATATACCTCACTGGTAGCTTGAGCAACACAAACAAATCGCCTAAACAATTGTCATAAATCACAAATGTCAACATCCAAAGCAACATAAATCAACTCCACTTGGCATTTTGATGATATTAACAAAGGAAGCTATTACCTCAAAAAACATTTAGCTGTTGGGGCTGCCATTTCAAACTTCAAGTAATTCAGCACAGCAGATTCCATTTGCAAAACCTGCACAAATAACATTGGTCAAGGCTTATAGAGATGGGATAAATAAGAAAACTTAAGGAAGCATCTAAAAGTAATTCTGGCAACATAAAATGGAAGCAAACCTCGTCCTTGAAGTAGGTATTATCAGTTACGTAACAGAACTCATTCACAGTGGGCGCACAGATCTCCTCGTATTTACTGGCAACACAATCACAGCTCAAGTTGTTAATAAAACCTAGATAGGCAGCTCATACACATACAGCAACACACACACAGATCAGCACATCTACAATAAAATCTTACGCTGCAATCATCATGCACGCAACACCAAGCAATTGCAACCGTTGCCTATTCACCGAATTGCCAGAAAGATAACGATCAATGTAGTTAACTGTCAAAAATAGTGTATCAGGTAGAAGCCGGTACTCTTCAGCAACCTGCAGTTGACATTAGAAGGTAAGATAACCAAAAGACCAATATAACTGCACACTTATAACGGATATTTTGATGATATTGACAAAGAGTATTTTTATATTGCAAGGTAAATCACACTTATCAAGATATTTTGTGCTTATTGTGGAATACTCATAACCCTAAATTGTGGAATGGAGAAGGGGGCAAATTTCTTGATTATATAAATCACCATGGTAATATCATCACCCACCATAAATTACCTCCACAAGCCAATCAATCAGTATTGCACGCATGCTAGTATTAATGTCCTTCTGGATCCTTTCTATGAAATCTGTTGAAGGTCTTTTATTTGCCTAAAACCCCACGAATTTCAGTAAATCACAAACGGTGGAAGTTAGGAAAGAAAAATGGACTTTTAACGTGATAGGAAAAAATATTGCTCATTCTATACAGTGTGGAAAACTATGCTGAACCTCGGATACACGCAAGTGCTTGTAGATATCACAAGCAATGGTTGCACAGAACTGTGGGTCCATGAAATTGTTATCAATATCAACAACTTTATCCACTGTTTGCATCTCCATAGGTATACCTCTCTCGCAGACATACCCTGAAATCAAGATAAGAGAAACTACCTTAGAAAGGACACAACAAAATACCCCATATTTGCAATTTGCAGTCCCTTTGCCTTTTCTTTTGTTTGCTTAGAAGAAGCAAAAACACACACACACAAAAAAAAAAAAAAAAAAAAAAAAAAAAAAAGGAATCAATGCCCATGTTGACCAGCATTCAATATCAAATCCCTATTTACAACTTAAATGAGATCTAAATCTTTCTGAAGAAGAAACCTGCTGTTTCTGCATCGTCTGAAATGTAGAGACTGTTACTCGTCTTCCTCTCAATCAACGTAATTGCTGAAGCGTCCTCATTGTCAATATATTCAAATTGTGGACTCTTCAAGGAATCACAGGTAGACATGCTCTCATCCATAGAAACAGAACCACTAACTGATCCACTTGGAGAAACATCCATGCCTCTGAGTGCATGAAGTATGCTACTTGGAGAAGGAAGAACGGACTCCTGGCTACACGGAGCAGAAAGGATTGCAACACTAGCCATAGGTTGATCACTTCCTGGGAAAGATGTATTCTTGGATGGAACCAAGACATTTGATTTCAAGCTCGAGGATGCAGACAAAGTGTTCCTAGGGAAGCCTGTATTCTCATTGCAAGCAGACAATTCCTTCTTAGCCTTGGACATTTTAGCCACACATGGTACCTTCAGATATAACAATTAGTTAAATCTTTCTCTGAAATTTTAAATAAGTAGACAGTTCCTTCTACGTATGTGGCAATATGCTTGAAGTATTCAATGCCAAGGGAATTTGGATACCAAATACAACTCACCCTTTCCAAATATCAACGCATTGTTCATCTTTTAGAACAGAATCATTGAAAAATGAGACGTGCTATACATCCTCCTTGGTCCTCACATCATCCCACTTTTCAAAATCACCATTGAATCTATGGGTTCATGTGGGTTTTACATATGGGCCCCTTAGATCTAATGATGATTTTAAAAAGTGGGAGGATGAGAGAAGGACCAGGGAAGGAAATGAATCATTTTCCATTGAAAAATATGCAGTCACCACTCATATAGATACAATGTTTAGAATCCTATGCATTATTTACATGCATCAAAATTCCCTGACTTGGAAAGTAATGTAATCAAGAAATGGTCTGATTTCATTAAGAAAACGAGTTCTATTTACTTCTTAACAATGAATCATTTCTGAAACAACACAAGATCATTTCATCCTACCTAAAACAATAAATATTTGTGGATTTAATCAAAGACATTATCGTGAATTCAAACGCAATTAAACCATTTTCACAAAAAGAAAACATAGCCAATATGTATTAAATTCTCATTTCAAGAAGAAGAAAAAAAAAAGTTCAATTCAGAGAAACTAAGCGCACCAGAGGCTTGGACGAAAGGAGCGAGGTTCGTGAATTACTCTTAGACCCATTTCTTTGGTTAGAGACGTCCGCGAGAGCGGGTCGCTTCTTTGCCAATTGGGGCTTGGCCGCCCTGGTGACCTTCTTGATAGGATTTTCCGAAACCGAGGGCCTCTTGGTCGGATAAGATGAAGATGGCGGCGGACAGCGGTTGCGGGCCGACATCTCGGATCAAAACCCTAATCCGAATTGCCCTGCAAGAATGTCATGGCTTTATTATCTTGATCAACAACCAAGAAACCAAACCAAGAAAGGAAAGAGAACAAACCGTACGTAGTATGAGATTCTATTGTTGGAGAAATTAGGTTATGGTGTGAATTTTGGGTTCAGAGATTATTGACGGATTTTTGGATTTTGTTAATATTTTATGGAGGAAGAGATAAATAGAGCGGGAAAAGGTGTGGGTTTGAAAGGATGAGTGATCCTGACCGTTCGTTCAAGGAAGGAGGGATCTGGACCGTGTGTTGGGTGCGGAAATTCTTGCGGATATTTTGAAGTGGAGTGGGAAACTGCGCTTCGGTGCAATCTTCGTGAAGAGACGTCTTGTGGGGCCGCCTTGGTGGGGACTGATTTTGACGTGTCAATGAAATGCAGCGTAGATTTCAGTTTTTGGATTATATCTTGTCATCTTGTGTATTTTTTGCAATTTTATTCTTGAAAAAAAAAAAAAAAAATGTCACTGGTAAGGAGGAAGCTAGAAATTATTATGGACAGGGGCTAATTAAGATTAAAAAATAAAAATAAAAGGAGAAACTTCAATTACTCCCTAAATCAATGTGCGTCTTGCAAACACTCTTTTAATGTTTAAATTCTTTCACTTTAATGTATTCAACTTTTGTTTCGTTTCAGTTACCCAATTTCTTTAGGATTTTTTGTTCAGGATTTAGGGTGTGAAATACCTAAAATGCCCTTATTTTTTATTAAAAAATAATTGTTTTTTTAAAAAAAAAAAAAACTCTTGACCCGTGGGTTCACCAGTAGATCTAACCCACCCATATTATGGCCCACGAGTTTATTATTATTATATATTTAAAAAAAAAAGACAGGTGATGCACGGAGGGTCACCCGGTAGCCAACGATGGGTCACCAAGGTGATCTGCTGTGGGTCACCAAGTGACCCTCCGTGGTCAATGGGTCACTTTTTTATTATTATTTATAAATAAAGGTAGATTTGGAATTTTTAAAAAATTTAGGGTATAAAGTTTTTGAAAATTTTAAAAAATTTTAGGGGTATCTTTTGATTTAACTGCAGTATCTAACATCAATGGGGTATTTGGAATTAAAAAAAAGTTAGATACACCAAAGTGAGAGACTTTGAACATTGGGTGAGTGTTTGAAAAAGGCGAGAAAGTTCATGGGAGATAAGTAAAGTTTTCCAAAAAAAAAAAATTTTAAAAAATTGTTGCTACGGGCGGGTTGGCTGAAAAATGAGATGAATAGTATTTGAGAGTGAAAGCAACCGGTTCCCATCCCCGGCCACTTGTAGTTCACATGATAAAGTGTAGAAGCTATATAAAAATGTTGAATTTTGTAACATGCATTTAAATTTTTTATTAACGTTTTAAATTGTATCAAGCATCCAGTTTGGTTCCAATATTAAAAGAAAAATAAAGTGAAGAAAAAAAAAAGGAAATGAAATCAACTTGAACTATAGTTAATTTCCGATCAAATATACACTAAATGATCTAGTGGGAAACACCTTGTATAGCAACACCAACAGAGTTCTGCTCCATCTTATTGAGTTCTTCCGCAAGGTCTTTTGCTTCTGGGACAACAAAGCTCCTTCTTCCTCTTCTGTACCGAGCTTGAAATTTTACACAAGTTCGAGCAAGAAATATTACTGCCCACATCCAAACTCTATTATCTATCAATGTTGCTGGCATCAAAGGCATGTTCAGCTGACGTTCTCGCGCTAAACGCACCATGGTTATTAAGAATGCAGCTGCAGAAAAGGCACCTGAAATGCAAAATAGGCTGTAGAAAGGCTCAGGGCCTAATTCTATATCACCGTTCAAAGCAGTTGAAGAGGAGCAGTTATTAGAGGAGAGCAAGTATTTTTCTAGCCTTTGCATTTCCCCACTCTGTGTCACTTCAAGGATTGCCTTAGAAATATCAGTAGCCAAAGGAGAACCCTTTGGGAAAACCTGAGATATGAAACAAAGAATGCGCGTATAAGAAGTCTAAGGTTTGAATTTCTTTGAGTGTAAATAATTTTTTGGAGCCACGATTGCGGCGAAACAGAGGAGCTTACAAAGCCAAAGCCGCCGAGATTGAAAGTGGGTCCTGTTGTGGTGTAGCCCTTGCAGAATTTCGCAAGGAAAACTTTAGCATGTGGGACAACAAAGAAAGCTGCTGCAATGTCCCCTCTTTCAAAGGCTTCTGGATATTCATTTATGGAATGAAGGCTCCTGATATTCTCCGGCTTAAAATGTAACACATCGATTAAATATCTTACAATAAAAGAATTCCCATTACACCCAACTGCTGCATTTGTTATCTGAAGTGTCTCAATATCTTCCACAGACGGTTTAAACCGAGAAAGAGTGATTTTGGAAGTGAGGCTTGCTGTGAAACTAGCTGACACAATTAGAATCACAAAAAACCATGGCGCCAGAACAAAACGAGATAAACTGCTCCGTATTGGTTCTCCTGCAGAATGCAAATTAATGTAATGAAGCCATACTTAAAGCTTTGCAATGAAAGATGCTACTGTTAACTCAATGCAACTCAAATCTTATAAATGGTGGAGACTTACTTTGTACAAAGAACAGGACAGTGATGGAAAACCAAAGCATAGTTCCGATGCCTTCAAATTCAGGGTTAGTTCTATGTTCAATTAACCAAATTACGAATCCTACAAACAGGTGCATAGCCACCATCAGCAGCCACATTCTTTTTGTAAAAACTGTGATGAATAACCATGTCTCCTTCAGCTTATCTGGTTTTATGGTAACTATCATGACAAGTCCAGATTCAACATACGGCTGTGTAAATTCAGCATAATCAAATCGATATGCCATTATTTCTGTATCACCAACTGCTGCATCCAAACCCTATTTCACATATCAATATTAATAATAAAAGTGGCATGCCATTAGTAACAACAGAAGGCAACTATAAGCAAACGTAGTAACAAAAAAAAAAACCACCTTGAAGTAGACCTGTTTCACCATATTATCATATGAATCATAGAATGGAACCAAAACATAAGGCAATTTATAGGGGAGACGCTTCACAGCTGCTTGAAACACTTCAATTGAAAAACCTGTGATGAATGTTCTGTTCAAGTCCTGCTCATAACTCACTCTCACGAACTGATTGAAGGCACCCATGGCAGGAACCCCTATTTTCAATGGTTTCTCCTCATCACTGCAACTCCATCCCTTTGGAATTGTTTGAAGACCACCTGGCCAAAATATTGGGCCTAATACTTCAATGTTATCATGTTGATCACTGACATTCTTTGAGAAACCAAATTCTGGGGACCAGAAAGCTATCTCCCTGTAGCTTTTGCCAACCACATTAATGATCTCAAAAACTGGTAATTCTGATAATAATGTATCATTCTTGAAGCTCATTTTCCCACTTAGACCTTTGAAGTTACTAGACAAAATTCTTTCAAATAATTGCTCAGATGTAAGTGATTTTGTAATGGCCTGAGCAATGGTCCAAGCTGCATCATAAGCCCTGAGCGCAAAAATGCTTGGATTAGCATTCTGTTCTTCTGGGTACTCTGATCCATACTTCTTTCGGAATTTCATTTTAAATTGCTTGAAATTTTCATTGGAAGACACAAAACTTGTTTTGAAACCAATTACGCCCTGCATGTTATATGTAACAGAAGAATCAACAGAATCAAGAAGGCTTGCAATCTCATCACTTACAATCCATACATAGCCTTTTTCCATCATACCCATCTGGTTTGCCTTGTCGAAAAGCAAAATAGCCAACTCTAAAGAACACTGAACAATTATGAATACCCTGTTGCTCTTGCTCCGCAGCTTCTTGAGCTCTTCCTCAATGGTTGCTTTTGGGTCTAATAGATAAGAAGACAGAGAGGGTAAAGTTGAGTGGTGCTCAATCCCTGAGCCATCAGCTCGAAGGAAATCAGAAAGGAGGGTCAATGTTCCTAGTTCAGTTGAAAAACCGTTGTTGTTTTCGTAAATTGTTGTCACCTTTCGCCACCTGAAGTGGCCAACAATGGCGGCAATACACTTCATGTGGAGGGTGACATCGTTTGCCATTTGAATGGCAAATGGCGGTTGAAAGGGTACTACTGGTGGGAGTAGAGCCGGTGAATTTAAGGATAGGATAGGGATATCCTCAGTGGTTTTACCAATGCTGTCGGATACTAGAGCAATTTCCTGTATTGTCAGTGTTCCGATAATGGCTTGCACTTGTTTGCTTTTACTGAGATCAATTGCTGCAATAAAAATTGAAAAAAAAAAATCACTATGTAGTTTCACTTTATTAATAGAGTTTCTTCCAATTCAATTTAAAGGGAAATTTTCTTTCAAGCATAGATTTAGATTATTTATATAATTAAGTGAATAAGTTAAAACCATAAACATTATATATTTCTATGATCTTATTAAAAAAAACTAGATAAGTGAATCTCAACTCTATATCATATATAGATGTGACCTCAAAATGTTTTTTTTTTTTTTTTGACATGTCCGCGCAAGGAGGGGGGGGAAAATTCGAACTAGTGACTTCCGCTTTATTAAGCGTGGTTCCAACCGATTGAGCTATCTCTTGGGGACGTGACCTCAAAATGTATTATTCTGATTGAGCATCAACTTGTTTGTCAATGAAATCCTAAAAACCAACTTAAACTTGGTTTGATTATAAGATAAATGAACATAAATGATTTGTTCATTGAGAGAAGTTCTCACACGACACTAATTAAATGGATGGTCTCACATGGTATGCCGTTAATTAACAGGACGGTAAATTTACAAATGACGGGGATTTGAAGTTAGACAAAAACTTATAGACCCAGTTGTCGAAATTAAAAATAAACTAAAAAATAAAAAATAAAATAAAAAAAGAGATTAAATTGGAATAATCATATATCTCATTGAGAAGCTAGAAAAGTTTACCGGCAGAAGTTGCTTGTGCCGAATTTCCATGGGAATCTTTAAGTTGCAAAACCAGCTGCTTAGAACAACTCAAACGAAGCAAATCTTGGACGGCCAAATCCATGGCTACTTTCTGCTCCCTGCCCACTCGACAATTATAATAAAAAACAGCACCTACACTTGCAACCATTTTTGTTGTTGGACAGTTGTTGTCTCCTTCAAGAGCCATAGATTTTGATGCCACCGTTAATAGCAGCACCAAGAAGAATGAAAGACCAGGAGACATTTTGCATTCCATGGATTTTTCTCCTTCGAGAGCGAAGAAGATGGATGATGAAAGTGATAGGAGACTGAGTGAATTGAGTTTTGATAAAGAGAGGAGATTCAAACTCATACAAAGGAATACAAAGACTAATCTAACGGTTCTTCATCGAACGAAAGAGTTGACTTCGGAATCTTGAACTAAATCTTATTTGTATTTTCCCTTGTGTTGACTTTATGATTGCACCATAATTCACGGAAGTCAAAAATGCACATTATAAAACATCGATCATTGACTAACAAGCCCGCATATAGAAGAACAGAATTGAAGCAAGTGAAGAAAGAGATTTAGAGGAAGAAATGTATGGATTGACAGACGTTTTATGGTCCTTCTTCATGGGAGTTCTTAACTATCTTTTGATACGTTTCATCTGGCGCCGTTTTGTCAAACTGAATCAGCATGATTTTCCTTATGGGGTTTCGAGGAATCCTTTATTCAGTTGGGCTGATCATCCATCACTAATCAACGATGCAGTGGAAAATGGATCGTCCCAATTTGCTTTCACGGGCAACACATCAACGCCAACAAGATCAACGGTGTTGGTTGGCGATCATGGAGTTAAAGAGGCAGAGGATGAGATAATCTGGGAAGTTTTTCAGGGATCAGTAGAATTCATGCAGAAGATAAGGTTTAATTCTGTTATCATGACAGCTTTGCCTTTGCCAGGCCCTTCCTTGGGAAACAACTCTGCTTTCCCTCAAGAAGCCTATTTCGAAATCACAATACTAAATTCTCATAGCGATGATGACGATGATGATGAATCGGATGGCAAGATTAAGGAAGGTCATAGAATTAACAAGGTTGAAGAGTTGAAGATGGAAGGTGAAGAAAGTAGCAAAAGAGATGAAGCAGTGAAGCTGTCACTGGGGCTCACAACAGGGGGCTCTGCTCCATCAAAACTTCCCGGCACCTACCCAGGAAGCATCGGATTCAATTCCAACGGTTCTGTCCTTCTTGACGGTAAATTCTTTTCTGTTTTTTGTTGAATTTCTCTGTTAAGTATTGGGTATTCTTACATTACATATATTTTGTTGGGTTTCTTCTTTCAGGGATAAAACTTGTGTTTGATCCAAGGCAGAAGAAGGTGTTTTTCACAGTAGATTCACAGCTGCTGCATGTAGTCCATTGCAAGTGTGAAGAATTTGGGACTCAATTGTACCCAATTCTAGCAGCAAACACACAGATTTTGGTTGTGGTTAATATGGGACAAAGTCTCTTCAAATACGGGCCGGCAAATGCACAGCGGACACCAAATCCTTGCTTCATACGCCCTCCTCTAAACTCCCCTGCTGCTGCTATGGGCCATGAAGACAGCAGCAATCTCTTCTCAATGACATTTGATTCCCAGAGCCTTCATGCATATGCAATCAAAGGCAGCCAGAACAGCACTAATAAACAGGCAAAATGTTCTGGCCATGAATCTGAGGTGGAAGTACTTGAAATTGTCTTGGAAGACGGCCGAAGATCCTAAAACATGGTTTGACATTTTGCCGCATTGTGCTTTTACATATGTAATTTGATTGGGACACGTGACATTTAATGATAATTACATTGCCACATTGGTGATGGTATTTATTCAATCATATGAACATTTTGTACATAACACCAAAGGCAAAGGTTGCTCCTAGTCACATAATAGCGTAGCTTAGCTTACAAAGTGTAGAGATAAACATAAAAGAGATGAGAATTATGCAGCGTGACATTGAGGCTTGGCTGAGCCATGATTTGGCATCTCACTGAGCCAATGACAATCCTCAAACGCGCACCGTGGCCCAACTTTTACCCACTCCACGTCATTGGGCTTAATGTACATTGGCCCCCACGCAGGAGTCCCGTCCTCGAACGAATTATGCGTCAACCTCTTCAGATCAGAGCCGTCCAATCTCATCGTGAATATCTCACCGTAGGGCTGATACTGATGTGGGTTCGAGATTGGCTCAGCTGATATGCCCGCGTAGTCCGAAGTGAAAGCTATTGTTTTACCGTCCGGACTAAACGTCGGGTGGTTGGCCCTCCCACCGGACCCGCTCTTAAACAACCTCCTCAACCCGGTCCCATTCGGGTGGATCAAGTACAACTCGAAGCTCCCACTACCCGGGTCCTCCCGGTCCGACGAGAACGCGATCCAGTCACCATCCGGTGACCAACTACACATCGTGTCGGTCCAGGATCCCTCCGTCAACCTGTGGAGCCAACCTCTCTCCCCATCCACAGCGTCCATTATATACAGATTCTTATGACCCGAACGACCCGACCGGAACACCACCCATTTACCATTGGGTGAAGGGGAAGGAAAGGCATTGTTTTCGCCGTTGGTGGTCAACTTTTTGAAACCCGGTTGGTCCGCCTCATCGACGTTGATGGAGATGACATCTACCTCGGTTCTCTCTGAGGCAAAAGTGGGTCCCGTGCTAGTGTATACGACCCCTTTCCGCACTGGGTCCCATGCCGTCGAGAATGCGGACTCGCCGTACACCTGACGCCGGTCAGAACCGTCCCTGTTCACGACGTAAACCCCCGGGAAATCAACGTACGCGATCCGGTCACCCGCGGGAGAGAAAGAAGGAAACGAACCGTCGATTCTGAAGAGCGATAGCTCGGGTACGGGGCTCTGGAGGTTCTCGAGTAACAGCTGGGTGCTTGCTCTTCCATTCCTTTCGCCTCTGCACCGGTGGTAACCGACCCGGCTCAAATCGGACGAGATGAACGGGTTCAAGTGGTGAGTCTTGGGCGACACGGGACGAGTTAGCTCCTTGAACTCTTTTTTCACGAGGTCAAACAACTCTATGTGGCGAAAATTCGAACTGGGTCTCCTCGTAGCCATAGCAATGAAGTTCTTGTTCCCTGGTGAGGTAGCTGGTGTGAACGCGTGGAGACCCGGTGGGGTGATTCGCTCAACCACCACTGACTCAGTAGAAACCGGTCCCTCACTCGGCAAAGTCGCTCTGTAAATACTCCACCACTTGTCACCACCTCTCCTATGGAAGTACAGAGTCGATTCGTCCACCCAGCACGGCCACCCACCGTGTTCAACCAACTTCACCCGCCGAGTCCCGTCCCGAGTCAAGAAAACGTAGATGTCGGTGCTGAGCTCCTCGACGTCACCTTCCCAACCTATGGCTCCGTACGAAGCCACTGCTGTCCAAACCCCAGACGGAGACACCGCCGGGCTAAAGTCAGCGACACCGTGAGGGGTGAGCCTCTGAGTCAGACCCGTCGTTAACTCGGTCGAGTACACCGCAGCCGAACTCGTCCTCGGCTTGCCCGTATCCTCGTGAGTCGACACGTACACCAACAACCCCTCCGGGGTCAAACTCGGCCTGTCTTTCATCGAAATCCCATTCTCGCTCCGTGTAGAACCCAACAAAGGGATCTGAATCCGTTCGGGGACTTGGAGGGCGGACCTCGATCTGGTGCTGCGCGGAGCATCGTAAAAAACTTTGTCATAGTATATATGTGAGGTCCCGTTTCGCTCCGTGACGTAGATGAGCTGGATGGGAGCCGAATCGGTTCCGACCCGAGTCTGGATAACAGGCTGGTCGGACAAGAAAGATTGGAGGGAGGAGCTGGAAGGGAAGTGGCCATTGAAATTGAGCGATTCGCCGTCGGTGATTTGGATTTCGTTGGCGATCGAAGGTGGGTCAACGGCTGGGAGAGCGAAGATGTCAAAGGCGAATTCCGATCTGCTGCCAAGTGAAGCGAAGATGATGCTGGCGCTACTTGGGGATTCATTGGCCGCCGCTGCACATAATAAGGGCAACAGAAAATTGAGCCAGAAACAGAGATTGCGTTTGGTTTCCATAGTGACCATAGATAGTACAGAGGATCGGTGACACTGTCGAGGATCAGATCTGATGAAGCAGGTGTGGTGCAAGATAAGATAAAGCGATGACTAGGTCCCAAGATGACGGGGGCTGGGTCCCATCAATCTCACACGTGTGGATGTTGTGAGACGTGTGAATCTGGGTGGGGATGACTGGATATTTTGTCTTGGCTTTCATGGTGATAAAAGCCTGTACATATTATTTATTAGCTAGGGGGTAAAAGACATTATTATTAGCCAACAAAATGTTGCCACGCTATCTCGAATATCGATATAAGACATACTGTTTTATTGGTTTTATATTTAGAGCTTCTCGAAGAAAAAACTCTTAAAATGGCTGATATTGGTTTCATCGTCAGGAATTTAAGCATATGGATATGGTTAATAAATGCATTAATTTTCATTTGATTAGATTCTTGAAAATGATTTTGAAATTAATGTTTTCAAATGTTTGGTTGATATTTAAAAATTTAAAATATATTTTTTTCTCGGTCTCTTCTTTATATTTCTCTTAAAATCAAGCTTCTCAAAATACCACAATCCAAATAATTACAACGGTGACAACAATAACAAGTTCATGTCGCATGGTGGAACACCTGATTGATGATGTCAAGCTAAATTTAAATGTTTTCTCTAAGTGGCAAGTTAACTATGCACATCGGGAGGGGAATAGGGTGGCGCATGATTTAGCAAAAATGGCCCTTAAACAAGTCAATGATATTGTATGGAGTGAGGAGTGTCTATCTTATATCAGAGATATTATATTAACAGAATTGCTCTGTCAATAATTCATTTAATGAAAGATTATCAAGTTTTGATTTAAAAAAAAACAAGTTCATGTTGTGATAACTAAATACAGAGATATTGACATTCTTTTTATGTTTTTGTGTTTTTCTAAAATTGGTATATTTTATAAAATCATTGTTTCCAAATTTTGCCTGTGGCCCGTGTTTTTTCATTTGCAAATCATCATACTCTCTCTAGGAGTAGGCAAATTAATCGCCTACCTACCGACTAACACTTACCGACACCGCTTAACCAATGGATAGTAAGCGATAGACTTTTTATATTTTCGACAAATTCAGTTTGGTAGGCAAAATAACATTTTCTAATCGAACCGACTTTACCAACCGACTTTGCCAACCAATTTTCCATTTCTTTGCTTACCGACATTACTGACTGCCATTATCGACCGATATTACCTAACCGACATTACTGATCGCCATTTGATAATGGAACAAAAAGTTGGTGAAAATTTTGACTTTACTGACAATTGCCATACGAAATGTGAAAACCCAATTTTTGTAACTGAATTATCCGACCCTCACCCCTAACTCCCTCTATTTCACTCTCTTCTTTTACACTGTTGTGAGTACATTTGTGAATGTTGAGTTCTATGTTAAAAAAAAAATTTATCAAATATCTCATTAAATCATTTGCGCTTCCCTCTTCCCCTTCCAAAGCGACATGCCATTTCATCACAGAAAAAAAAAAAAAAAAAAAAAAAAATAGCAGAAGTTCTTAGAGAACTTTTGACTAAAATTAATGAACATAGGTCGATAGAAACTTCCTAGAGAAGTTCTCTCAAGTGAAAACTTCTCTCGCTGGTCATCCATTTATACTCTGTTTGGAGGAAAGAAGAACCTTCCTCCCCCTTTCCTCATCCTCATATCTCCTTCATTAAGCTCATTCTGTCCGATTTTGTTGGCCTAGAGTTTTCTCTAGATCTTTCTACCTCTTACGAGTCATTATTCTTCACCTCCCAATTATTTATCCCTAATTCTCCCAAAATCGCAACCTTGGCCCCTCCTCCACCGCCTTGCTACCTCCTTCGACCACCTACGATGCCTCCTTCTCCTAGATTTGCTTTGGTTTTCATATTCGGTTTTTTCAAAGCTTGATCCCTAACCCTTAGCCAGCTTCGCCCGATAACATGTCTCATGCTCCTCCGTCTAGCCTTCACGTACCCCAAAAAAATAATAAATATGGCTCTAATACCATATGTAACGACCCCGCCCTAAAAGATATGATATTGTTCATTTGGGCTAAGCTTGCATAGTTTTATTATTGGGTTTGCCCCAAAAAGCCTCATACTAATTAGAGAGAGCATATTTCATATAAAGACATTATTTTTTCCACATTTAGGCAATGTGAGACGTCACATGTGTTCCTTCCCATACTTCTTGGTTGTGCCGTCGTTATTACACTTTGTCAAACCGCCTTAACTAACAACCAATTTTCTTGGTGTTCGTGCAAAAAATCCATAGGGCTGTATCATTTATGTGATGCATTCCCTTTTAATTTATGTTTTCTTGCATGGTTTGATTGTATTAGGACTTACTTTGCCCTATGTTGTTGTTTTTTTTCTTCTTTTTTTTTCAAAATAGTAGGCCGAGAAGACCAATTGTGGCTATCCTATTTGGGCGTGACCATAATAGTACATATCCGCTGGGAGCCACACATGATGGGTTTAGATCATGAGAACCATAAGCGTTCTCCTAAGCCCAACTGAGCATAGTCTGACCTAACCCCACTAATGCATTAATGAGAATATAAAGTGACTAATACTAATCAGACATATATGGTGATTCTCCATTGCGGATATTCAAACTCACATCCTATTACATGCCCTAATTACTTTAAATTTTTTTTAAGACATTGAACCACTACCCTTGATGGTTCCTCTCCTCAACTTCCTCTTTTATTGTTGTTGTTTGCGGTTCGTCCTGCTCACTTAAAAAATAAAAAAAAACTAATGAACATTAATCTCATACGTACGTTCTCAAGTTTGAACTCATAAAATAGTCATAAAGTTTGGGATCTTTCGTAGAAAAACCATGGTTCTGTGAGGGTTTTGGGCAAACAAAAACAACATTACACTATACTGTTTATAGTTAAAAAAATTAAAAATGAAAATAATAATTGAGGTAAGAAAGAGTAATGCTGGTACCATCTTTTTATCATCTTAAAATCTTTATAAAGTTAATGCGATTTTTAAAATCATCATTGGATCAAAATTTAAGTGTGATCTATCTAAAATTTAATAGTGATTTTAAAAACCATATAAACTCTTAGAAGATTTTAGGAGAATAAAAAGATGGTATTTAGTATTACTTTATAGGAAATTAAAAAAGTGATATCGAGAAAAGTGTAAAATTTTGTTTTGTAATAATTTTTTTATTTAAATAGTAATAAAAAATAAATAATGTGATATAAAAAGTAAATGATGTGATTTAAAAGTGAAAATATTTTAATATTAATTTTTTTTTTTGAAAAAAAAATAAAGTAAATAGTAAAATAGAACGTGGTTTAGTTTAACGAGGAATGTGGTGTAGTTGTAAAGGACTTGGCCCAGTGAACGTCCCCAAGATATATGCAAACTTACTCAGTAAGTCACCAAGGAAGACCTGGTCAAATGTCGGAAAAAATTCCCATTTCCACCAACCCGTTCTCTCTCTCTCTCTCTCTCTCTCTGTGTAGAGCAATGGAGCTGAAGAAGAGCCTGTCATGGCAATTCTTATAAACCAAGAAAGACCCATTTGGTACTTTTGAGCACATAGATTTTGCTCTCACTTCTCTGCTCCTATTCCAATTTTTTCATCCGATCAGAACCCATTTCCTACTTCGTTTTGATTTCCAAGTTGAAGCTCCTGGTCGCTGGATTCAAACGGCGTTGTTTATTCACCTCCCATAATGTCACTCTTTTCAGTTCACTGATCCCACTAAAGATCTTCATCTTGTATAATGACTGGCTTCACAGAATCCGAATTCTAACCAGCCAATTCAAACCCCTTAAAAGCTGAAACCTACATTTCAATCTCTCCGCCTGTCTTTGTTCTGTTTTAGTTATTTAAATTCTCTCTCATCTTGTGGGTCATAATCATATTCTTTGTTTGTTCCCTCAAATTCTTGCAATGAGTTTCTTGAGGCCTTCTGCATTGTACGAGTTACTTATCACCTACTCTTCGCTCCGGTGGATGCCGTGCCAGAGCTGGGGGTTTCTCCGATGGCCGGGGCTGGAGGGGTTCATGAGGCTTTTGGTGGTGGTGCTTTTATGGTCTATGCTTTCGGAGATACGGCACATACCCTCGTCTTCCATGTACCCAACTCTTCGTGTTGGTGACAGGATCATTGTCGAAAAGGTAAAGTAAAGCTTTTGACTGTGTTGCTTCTGAGTTGATTTATTTATAATGACTATTAGTACAAACGTTTTGGGAGGTTTTGCTTCTGCATGAATGGAAGAAATTAGTGATTTGCATTGTCTTCTATGATATTTGTTAAGGTGGATGGCCATACACTATAACGATCATAGCTTTAGAACTTTGATGAATGATTTTGCAATTCTACATTTAAACGTTGTAGTTCAATTTCCCTGTGACTCTGTGAGGTAATCGAACTTTGGTGGCAGTAGGAGATTAATTATCCTACTTGAGGAATACAAGAAATGAAATACTTCATGTTGTTTCACAGGTTGTGTACAATGAAGCACAATGAAAACAAGGAGTAGATTTTAAATGTCGTTATGTTGGATGCTGATTTTTCTTTGTGTATTTTCATGCAAACATCATCATTTACATGCTTCTTTCAGTGTGAGGGAATGCCTAATCTTGCAAGTGATTCCCCTTTGTGGTAGTGGACGCACCACGCTACTAGCAACTACCGCAAATGATGTCGAATCTATATTGTTATTTCTTTGTTATGCTTTCCTTTTTTAGGCAGCAACTGCCAATGCAGCACCGCTTTTGTGACTAACACTATCTCCACCATCATCAGAATCATCTATCATCATTATCTATATAGCCACTAGCATCTTGGAAGCAAGACAGGATTTCTCACTGACAAGCTAATCCAAAACTAACCATATCTATTAGAACTTGTGCTCTGCAAGATTGTAGTGATTTGTGTATACTTCATCACCAGTGCTAGGTTATTCCACTTCCATGGGCCATATTGAAATCTGAACTTCTTTTACAATTTTAGCTTATTTAACCAAACTTGGAGTGCATCATGCTTGGCACAAAACTTCTCTTGCTAATTTGCATTACCTTTGTTGACCTTGTCAGGTGTTCCTCATCAGATTTAGTTGATGACTACCTAGTTCAGTTAGATACCTCAACTTGTAGCCATTTAATATATATATATATTTTCCATACCTGTAAAATTTTGATCGGGTCCAAATTCGACAGTGACTCACTAGAAGCGGATATACTCAGATTACATTTGTACCCTCAAATTAGTGTAACTGGAAATTTTGAGCGATATTGCTTGAGTTACTTTAAAAGAGTTCCCCTTTATGTCAAGGTTACTAATGCAGTATGGTGCAGCAAAAGGGCTAAGATTCTTCTTTAGTTTTCAATATATGGCTCACTGTACC
>NC_081546.1:6071298-6098359 GCF_901000735.1 Corylus avellana | reverse complement strand
GATAATTACATTGCCACATTGGTGATGGTATTTATTCAATCATATGAACATTTTGTACATAACACCAAAGGCAAAGGTTGCTCCTAGTCACATAATAGCGTAGCTTAGCTTACAAAGTGTAGAGATAAACATAAAAGAGATGAGAATTATGCAGCGTGACATTGAGGCTTGGCTGAGCCATGATTTGGCATCTCACTGAGCCAATGACAATCCTCAAACGCGCACCGTGGCCCAACTTTTACCCACTCCACGTCATTGGGCTTAATGTACATTGGCCCCCACGCAGGAGTCCCGTCCTCGAACGAATTATGCGTCAACCTCTTCAGATCAGAGCCGTCCAATCTCATCGTGAATATCTCACCGTAGGGCTGATACTGATGTGGGTTCGAGATTGGCTCAGCTGATATGCCCGCGTAGTCCGAAGTGAAAGCTATTGTTTTACCGTCCGGACTAAACGTCGGGTGGTTGGCCCTCCCACCGGACCCGCTCTTAAACAACCTCCTCAACCCGGTCCCATTCGGGTGGATCAAGTACAACTCGAAGCTCCCACTACCCGGGTCCTCCCGGTCCGACGAGAACGCGATCCAGTCACCATCCGGTGACCAACTACACATCGTGTCGGTCCAGGATCCCTCCGTCAACCTGTGGAGCCAACCTCTCTCCCCATCCACAGCGTCCATTATATACAGATTCTTATGACCCGAACGACCCGACCGGAACACCACCCATTTACCATTGGGTGAAGGGGAAGGAAAGGCATTGTTTTCGCCGTTGGTGGTCAACTTTTTGAAACCCGGTTGGTCCGCCTCATCGACGTTGATGGAGATGACATCTACCTCGGTTCTCTCTGAGGCAAAAGTGGGTCCCGTGCTAGTGTATACGACCCCTTTCCGCACTGGGTCCCATGCCGTCGAGAATGCGGACTCGCCGTACACCTGACGCCGGTCAGAACCGTCCCTGTTCACGACGTAAACCCCCGGGAAATCAACGTACGCGATCCGGTCACCCGCGGGAGAGAAAGAAGGAAACGAACCGTCGATTCTGAAGAGCGATAGCTCGGGTACGGGGCTCTGGAGGTTCTCGAGTAACAGCTGGGTGCTTGCTCTTCCATTCCTTTCGCCTCTGCACCGGTGGTAACCGACCCGGCTCAAATCGGACGAGATGAACGGGTTCAAGTGGTGAGTCTTGGGCGACACGGGACGAGTTAGCTCCTTGAACTCTTTTTTCACGAGGTCAAACAACTCTATGTGGCGAAAATTCGAACTGGGTCTCCTCGTAGCCATAGCAATGAAGTTCTTGTTCCCTGGTGAGGTAGCTGGTGTGAACGCGTGGAGACCCGGTGGGGTGATTCGCTCAACCACCACTGACTCAGTAGAAACCGGTCCCTCACTCGGCAAAGTCGCTCTGTAAATACTCCACCACTTGTCACCACCTCTCCTATGGAAGTACAGAGTCGATTCGTCCACCCAGCACGGCCACCCACCGTGTTCAACCAACTTCACCCGCCGAGTCCCGTCCCGAGTCAAGAAAACGTAGATGTCGGTGCTGAGCTCCTCGACGTCACCTTCCCAACCTATGGCTCCGTACGAAGCCACTGCTGTCCAAACCCCAGACGGAGACACCGCCGGGCTAAAGTCAGCGACACCGTGAGGGGTGAGCCTCTGAGTCAGACCCGTCGTTAACTCGGTCGAGTACACCGCAGCCGAACTCGTCCTCGGCTTGCCCGTATCCTCGTGAGTCGACACGTACACCAACAACCCCTCCGGGGTCAAACTCGGCCTGTCTTTCATCGAAATCCCATTCTCGCTCCGTGTAGAACCCAACAAAGGGATCTGAATCCGTTCGGGGACTTGGAGGGCGGACCTCGATCTGGTGCTGCGCGGAGCATCGTAAAAAACTTTGTCATAGTATATATGTGAGGTCCCGTTTCGCTCCGTGACGTAGATGAGCTGGATGGGAGCCGAATCGGTTCCGACCCGAGTCTGGATAACAGGCTGGTCGGACAAGAAAGATTGGAGGGAGGAGCTGGAAGGGAAGTGGCCATTGAAATTGAGCGATTCGCCGTCGGTGATTTGGATTTCGTTGGCGATCGAAGGTGGGTCAACGGCTGGGAGAGCGAAGATGTCAAAGGCGAATTCCGATCTGCTGCCAAGTGAAGCGAAGATGATGCTGGCGCTACTTGGGGATTCATTGGCCGCCGCTGCACATAATAAGGGCAACAGAAAATTGAGCCAGAAACAGAGATTGCGTTTGGTTTCCATAGTGACCATAGATAGTACAGAGGATCGGTGACACTGTCGAGGATCAGATCTGATGAAGCAGGTGTGGTGCAAGATAAGATAAAGCGATGACTAGGTCCCAAGATGACGGGGGCTGGGTCCCATCAATCTCACACGTGTGGATGTTGTGAGACGTGTGAATCTGGGTGGGGATGACTGGATATTTTGTCTTGGCTTTCATGGTGATAAAAGCCTGTACATATTATTTATTAGCTAGGGGGTAAAAGACATTATTATTAGCCAACAAAATGTTGCCACGCTATCTCGAATATCGATATAAGACATACTGTTTTATTGGTTTTATATTTAGAGCTTCTCGAAGAAAAAACTCTTAAAATGGCTGATATTGGTTTCATCGTCAGGAATTTAAGCATATGGATATGGTTAATAAATGCATTAATTTTCATTTGATTAGATTCTTGAAAATGATTTTGAAATTAATGTTTTCAAATGTTTGGTTGATATTTAAAAATTTAAAATATATTTTTTTCTCGGTCTCTTCTTTATATTTCTCTTAAAATCAAGCTTCTCAAAATACCACAATCCAAATAATTACAACGGTGACAACAATAACAAGTTCATGTCGCATGGTGGAACACCTGATTGATGATGTCAAGCTAAATTTAAATGTTTTCTCTAAGTGGCAAGTTAACTATGCACATCGGGAGGGGAATAGGGTGGCGCATGATTTAGCAAAAATGGCCCTTAAACAAGTCAATGATATTGTATGGAGTGAGGAGTGTCTATCTTATATCAGAGATATTATATTAACAGAATTGCTCTGTCAATAATTCATTTAATGAAAGATTATCAAGTTTTGATTTAAAAAAAAACAAGTTCATGTTGTGATAACTAAATACAGAGATATTGACATTCTTTTTATGTTTTTGTGTTTTTCTAAAATTGGTATATTTTATAAAATCATTGTTTCCAAATTTTGCCTGTGGCCCGTGTTTTTTCATTTGCAAATCATCATACTCTCTCTAGGAGTAGGCAAATTAATCGCCTACCTACCGACTAACACTTACCGACACCGCTTAACCAATGGATAGTAAGCGATAGACTTTTTATATTTTCGACAAATTCAGTTTGGTAGGCAAAATAACATTTTCTAATCGAACCGACTTTACCAACCGACTTTGCCAACCAATTTTCCATTTCTTTGCTTACCGACATTACTGACTGCCATTATCGACCGATATTACCTAACCGACATTACTGATCGCCATTTGATAATGGAACAAAAAGTTGGTGAAAATTTTGACTTTACTGACAATTGCCATACGAAATGTGAAAACCCAATTTTTGTAACTGAATTATCCGACCCTCACCCCTAACTCCCTCTATTTCACTCTCTTCTTTTACACTGTTGTGAGTACATTTGTGAATGTTGAGTTCTATGTTAAAAAAAAAATTTATCAAATATCTCATTAAATCATTTGCGCTTCCCTCTTCCCCTTCCAAAGCGACATGCCATTTCATCACAGAAAAAAAAAAAAAAAAAAAAAAAAATAGCAGAAGTTCTTAGAGAACTTTTGACTAAAATTAATGAACATAGGTCGATAGAAACTTCCTAGAGAAGTTCTCTCAAGTGAAAACTTCTCTCGCTGGTCATCCATTTATACTCTGTTTGGAGGAAAGAAGAACCTTCCTCCCCCTTTCCTCATCCTCATATCTCCTTCATTAAGCTCATTCTGTCCGATTTTGTTGGCCTAGAGTTTTCTCTAGATCTTTCTACCTCTTACGAGTCATTATTCTTCACCTCCCAATTATTTATCCCTAATTCTCCCAAAATCGCAACCTTGGCCCCTCCTCCACCGCCTTGCTACCTCCTTCGACCACCTACGATGCCTCCTTCTCCTAGATTTGCTTTGGTTTTCATATTCGGTTTTTTCAAAGCTTGATCCCTAACCCTTAGCCAGCTTCGCCCGATAACATGTCTCATGCTCCTCCGTCTAGCCTTCACGTACCCCAAAAAAATAATAAATATGGCTCTAATACCATATGTAACGACCCCGCCCTAAAAGATATGATATTGTTCATTTGGGCTAAGCTTGTATAGTTTTATTATTGGGTTTGCCCCAAAAAGCCTCATACTAATTAGAGAGAGCATATTTCATATAAAGACATTATTTTTTCCACATTTAGGCAATGTGAGACGTCACATGTGTTCCTTCCCATACTTCTTGGTTGTGCCGTCGTTATTACACTTTGTCAAACCGCCTTAACTAACAACCAATTTTCTTGGTGTTCGTGCAAAAAATCCATAGGGCTGTATCATTTATGTGATGCATTCCCTTTTAATTTATGTTTTCTTGCATGGTTTGATTGTATTAGGACTTACTTTGCCCTATGTTGTTGTTTTTTTTCTTCTTTTTTTTTCAAAATAGTAGGCCGAGAAGACCAATTGTGGCTATCCTATTTGGGCGTGACCATAATAGTACATATCCGCTGGGAGCCACACATGATGGGTTTAGATCATGAGAACCATAAGCGTTCTCCTAAGCCCAACTGAGCATAGTCTGACCTAACCCCACTAATGCATTAATGAGAATATAAAGTGACTAATACTAATCAGACATATATGGTGATTCTCCATTGCGGATATTCAAACTCACATCCTATTACATGCCCTAATTACTTTAAATTTTTTTTAAGACATTGAACCACTACCCTTGATGGTTCCTCTCCTCAACTTCCTCTTTTATTGTTGTTGTTTGCGGTTCGTCCTGCTCACTTAAAAAATAAAAAAAAACTAATGAACATTAATCTCATACGTACGTTCTCAAGTTTGAACTCATAAAATAGTCATAAAGTTTGGGATCTTTCGTAGAAAAACCATGGTTCTGTGAGGGTTTTGGGCAAACAAAAACAACATTACACTATACTGTTTATAGTTAAAAAAATTAAAAATGAAAATAATAATTGAGGTAAGAAAGAGTAATGCTGGTACCATCTTTTTATCATCTTAAAATCTTTATAAAGTTAATGCGATTTTTAAAATCATCATTGGATCAAAATTTAAGTGTGATCTATCTAAAATTTAATAGTGATTTTAAAAACCATATAAACTCTTAGAAGATTTTAGGAGAATAAAAAGATGGTATTTAGTATTACTTTATAGGAAATTAAAAAAGTGATATCGAGAAAAGTGTAAAATTTTGTTTTGTAATAATTTTTTTATTTAAATAGTAATAAAAAATAAATAATGTGATATAAAAAGTAAATGATGTGATTTAAAAGTGAAAATATTTTAATATTAATTTTTTTTTTTGAAAAAAAAATAAAGTAAATAGTAAAATAGAACGTGGTTTAGTTTAACGAGGAATGTGGTGTAGTTGTAAAGGACTTGGCCCAGTGAACGTCCCCAAGATATATGCAAACTTACTCAGTAAGTCACCAAGGAAGACCTGGTCAAATGTCGGAAAAAATTCCCATTTCCACCAACCCGTTCTCTCTCTCTCTCTCTCTCTCTCTGTGTAGAGCAATGGAGCTGAAGAAGAGCCTGTCATGGCAATTCTTATAAACCAAGAAAGACCCATTTGGTACTTTTGAGCACATAGATTTTGCTCTCACTTCTCTGCTCCTATTCCAATTTTTTCATCCGATCAGAACCCATTTCCTACTTCGTTTTGATTTCCAAGTTGAAGCTCCTGGTCGCTGGATTCAAACGGCGTTGTTTATTCACCTCCCATAATGTCACTCTTTTCAGTTCACTGATCCCACTAAAGATCTTCATCTTGTATAATGACTGGCTTCACAGAATCCGAATTCTAACCAGCCAATTCAAACCCCTTAAAAGCTGAAACCTACATTTCAATCTCTCCGCCTGTCTTTGTTCTGTTTTAGTTATTTAAATTCTCTCTCATCTTGTGGGTCATAATCATATTCTTTGTTTGTTCCCTCAAATTCTTGCAATGAGTTTCTTGAGGCCTTCTGCATTGTACGAGTTACTTATCACCTACTCTTCGCTCCGGTGGATGCCGTGCCAGAGCTGGGGGTTTCTCCGATGGCCGGGGCTGGAGGGGTTCATGAGGCTTTTGGTGGTGGTGCTTTTATGGTCTATGCTTTCGGAGATACGGCACATACCCTCGTCTTCCATGTACCCAACTCTTCGTGTTGGTGACAGGATCATTGTCGAAAAGGTAAAGTAAAGCTTTTGACTGTGTTGCTTCTGAGTTGATTTATTTATAATGACTATTAGTACAAACGTTTTGGGAGGTTTTGCTTCTGCATGAATGGAAGAAATTAGTGATTTGCATTGTCTTCTATGATATTTGTTAAGGTGGATGGCCATACACTATAACGATCATAGCTTTAGAACTTTGATGAATGATTTTGCAATTCTACATTTAAACGTTGTAGTTCAATTTCCCTGTGACTCTGTGAGGTAATCGAACTTTGGTGGCAGTAGGAGATTAATTATCCTACTTGAGGAATACAAGAAATGAAATACTTCATGTTGTTTCACAGGTTGTGTACAATGAAGCACAATGAAAACAAGGAGTAGATTTTAAATGTCGTTATGTTGGATGCTGATTTTTCTTTGTGTATTTTCATGCAAACATCATCATTTACATGCTTCTTTCAGTGTGAGGGAATGCCTAATCTTGCAAGTGATTCCCCTTTGTGGTAGTGGACGCACCACGCTACTAGCAACTACCGCAAATGATGTCGAATCTATATTGTTATTTCTTTGTTATGCTTTCCTTTTTTAGGCAGCAACTGCCAATGCAGCACCGCTTTTGTGACTAACACTATCTCCACCATCATCAGAATCATCTATCATCATTATCTATATAGCCACTAGCATCTTGGAAGCAAGACAGGATTTCTCACTGACAAGCTAATCCAAAACTAACCATATCTATTAGAACTTGTGCTCTGCAAGATTGTAGTGATTTGTGTATACTTCATCACCAGTGCTAGGTTATTCCACTTCCATGGGCCATATTGAAATCTGAACTTCTTTTACAATTTTAGCTTATTTAACCAAACTTGGAGTGCATCATGCTTGGCACAAAACTTCTCTTGCTAATTTGCATTACCTTTGTTGACCTTGTCAGGTGTTCCTCATCAGATTTAGTTGATGACTACCTAGTTCAGTTAGATACCTCAACTTGTAGCCATTTAATATATATATATATTTTCCATACCTGTAAAATTTTGATCGGGTCCAAATTCGACAGTGACTCACTAGAAGCGGATATACTCAGATTACATTTGTACCCTCAAATTAGTGTAACTGGAAATTTTGAGCGATATTGCTTGAGTTACTTTAAAAGAGTTCCCCTTTATGTCAAGGTTACTAATGCAGTATGGTGCAGCAAAAGGGCTAAGATTCTTCTTTAGTTTTCAATATATGGCTCACTGTACCTAAAATTATCATGATATGGCTGAATTATATGTAATGCTGATTGCTGTAAAAGGGGCAAACTTTCAACGAGTCCACAAATTTTATAAATGACAAGCTTGCTTGCCCTGCAAACTTGATGGTGACACTTTTTGAGTGTACAAATGAACGCATCTCATGGGAGTTTATGATCATTCTTCAATATGCCCATGTAGAATCAAAGTTGAAATATGAACTCTCTGGATATTTCTGATATGAAGGAATGACGTTTGTGTTGCTTCACCCCTGAAAATGACTTTTAACATGCATAACACATAGATTATAGTTTCAATTTAACAAGACTAGAATGCTAGCAGACTTTGTTTTCGGTATTGACTTACCTACACTTAATTTGAAGGACCGAGAAATTACTTATGATTGCCTAATTTTGTGAGTATGAGTTTGTCTATTGATACACCTTGTAATTTTCTTTCCTTGGGACTGAATAATGCATACTGTGAACTGAATGACTTTGAGTAGCACGTGATTGGACATTTTTCATTCTGAGCAAAATGCCTAACAATGCAAGGAATTTCCTCCCTTATGGTTGGATGGACTAAAATCCTGTCTTGGACTTGATCCTCAGATTGCCAACAGTTTAGTTACTCCTTCCTAAAACAGGCATGAAAAATATTCCCCACTGAAATTGAACTTTTGCTTCTTTACTTGTCAGCTTGCTTTTCTATCTAGCCTCGGAGAAACTTCATTTTTGTGACTTTTTTGGTGGGAAGCAGGGTTATATTTTTTCTTTCTAGATTTGTCATAAGTACCGATTTGTGGAAACACAGTGGGGTCACCTATTTGACTAGAAGGTTCAGCTCCAATTTAAGATAAATAAAAAGAAAACCAAGATAAAAATGAACGAACTTTTTGTATAATTTTTATGTTCATGTTGCAAGGACAAAGAAGTTTATTTTATAACATATCTCTATTTGTTAGATTGAAGAATAAGGATACAATTACCATCATAAATGGGGTATGGTGTACTTTGAACACCAGTGCATATATGCAAATTTCTCTTGATGGGGTAGTCTGGTCCCTTACAATAGGATATTGCAAAGTTTGTGAGATCTCTCTCTCCTTTTTTTTTACTATTAATTTAGGGGTGTTGGTCAAGTAGTCGATGGAATTGTTATATGAATCCAAATTAAGCCCAACAGATTCAGAGAAATAGTTTCACAATCCTTTGACGTTTAGAACTTTCAAGTAGAGTCTTTTTATGGTTGAATGACTTGCTAGAGTTCTGGTGTTTGTCAACTTTGGGTGATATTGAAAGCAGCTACCATCTATAAAGTTTCATCTTTGGTTTTTGGTAAAGCTTTGAATAAAAGGTTGGCAATTGAATATCTCATCTTTGGAAAAATGAACTATTCCAAAGACCTTGTGTTAGGACTCTATAGTCAGTTGACTATATGATAATTCATTATTTATATCAAATAGTGAGTGGGGGTTTTGCTTAGATTTGCTTGGCTAAAGTTTTAGGATAATTGGTAGTTTGACAAGATATTCTTATCTATCATACATCAAATTTAATCTTATAAGGGTTTTCGCTTAGAATTTTTGTCTTCTGTGGTCTAGGACTACAAGGATTCCTTTTGAGGTCCTCATTCTTGGTTGATCGCTGGCTCCTTGTGTCTCTGAGGAAAAAATATATATTTTTAAAATTTTTTCCTCTCCTGGTTGTATATCTTGCGGATTTTTCGATTTCAGGTTATCAAAGAAATTTGAAGCATTATCTGTTGTAAAAGCAGACAAAAAAGGTTTTGCTGGAATGGTCAGTAGTTATATACTTGCAGCTCTTATCTAAACAGAAGCTGGAAATTCAGTAGGTGGTGGTAATGGATACCCATTAAGACATACTTATATGAATAATTACTTAACCATAAGAGAAACGGAATCAATGTGAGATTATTTAACCAATTCTGCTGCATTCTGTCATCTCTCTTGTAAATGTATAGTGGCACACATGTTGCAGACCTCAAAGCATTAAAGCATGCCATGTATCATACTCCTAGTTCTCAACTCCTGAAAGATGCAATTAGTGAGAAACAATAAAAGATCAAATTTTCAAAGAGATACTACATGCCGGGGAAACAATTTTAGAATGTCTAAGTTAAACAAAGGGGAAAAAAGCATGGAATAGAAGAAGATATATTTCCTGAATGAATCTATTCTTTTTCATTTAACTAGTTCATATATTATTTGACTATTTTCAAGATGCACCTTTGTAATTGGGAAGAAGTGTTAATGAGGACAAGAATGCTTGAAGCAGAACAATTAGTTTGCTGTGATATAAAGAAAACTTTAAGAACCAAATGCGAACCCAGTGCAACTGATTGTAGATTAATGTAAGTGATCAAAAAGATTTAAGGGCGCAACAACATGTCAATTAAAACACCAATTTACTTTGGTATAAGCAAAATTTAGGTTTAAAAAAATCACATGTTTGTTCAATTGATCTATAATCAATAATCATCATTTATTGTTTTTTTCTTTTTTATTTTTTAACTAGCAGTTGCTATATATTATGATATTGAATGATATTAATGATCATATGGGTGATTATTTTCAGTTTTTCCATCACAATTAATCTTCATCAGTTCTAACTTTGACCACATTATGGTCACCTATTACTTCTTCAGGCCTCATATTATATTAGAAGTCCTGCTATACATGATATTGTGACATTCCAAGATCCAACACAGGTCTGTAATTATGGTACAAAAATTGCTACATGCCTGTGCTTTGTGGTTATCTTTTAGTGAAGTCTTATTATAGTCTTGGTTTGTCCACAGCAACCAGGAGATACAGAGCAAGGAGTTTTCATTAAGAGAATTGTTGCAAAAGCAGGAGATTTGGTTCAGGTGGAATGGCTTCTTAGACCCTCTTCATGCACATTATGCTTGAATTGTTACAAAAGCGAGTCCTTGCATGCTTACACTTAAGTAGTTATGTGGTAATCTAGATTTGGTTACTTAGTTAATTTTGAAAACCAAAAATACCTTTTTCTCACTCTTTACAGGTGTAACGGATTGCTTTATGTGTAGACATTGTGCATTGCTGACTAGTCAGTTGGATGATGGTCATCATCTTTTACATATCCTTCAAAATATAAGTAAGCAATACTCATGTCTGGGTTCCCAACGACTTGCAGGTCGATCATGGATGGCTCTACGTCAATGGAACTGCTCAAAAGGAAGATTTTATAGCAGAGCGCCCAACATACAAATCAATTTTAACTGTATGGTCCCTGTCTGTTATTACTTTGTGCTTCTATTTTACTTGCAGTCTTTCCAGCAGAACTAGTAATCAATCATGGAGGGGGGCAAGTAGTTGATTAAAAGAAAGTTTAGTGCAATTTAAATACAATTATTTTATATATTAATATGGATAGTTTTAATGAAATTAAAAAGATGATGATATCTGAAAATTATTTGAAAGTGTATTATTGTTAATCTGTCGTGTGACAACAAGATTAATATGTTCATTATAAGGGTTGTGGTTCAAAGAGAAAACAAATCTAACTTGGATGTTAGTTAGCTCAGCTAGTAAAGTCTATTTTTGTCATACGAGGGACAAAATTGAATCCTCCCTACATCAGGGGAGAAATGGGGAAAGGGGGTAGTGGTAAGGGAAGTGAGAGGCCTTTCTCAACTGTGTAGCCCATAGGACCAATGGGCCTCCAATGGGCAAAAGAATTAACTTTGCAACTATTAACGCAAAGATATGATATAACTAATGTCCATCCTGCTGCTTAAATAGAATCTAAAGTAGTTTCCAATTTTTTTTTTTTTTTTGTACGTTGGCCTATGAATAGTTTGTGGTCTTAAACAGTATTATGGGGTTGGAACACATGTTGTTGACATTAGTAGCCGAAAAATTAAGAAAGACAAAAAAGCGAAAAAGATAAGGGATCCGGCTACTGGGTTCGATGTGGGCTTCAGATGGTGCATGCTATGCTTGGTCTGCTGGTTTTTTTTGTTGTTATCCTCAATTGGGCTTATGATCCACATTAGTTGCTTCATAGCTAATTTTACCTATTTTGGGTTTTGCAGTATGTGCCTCAAGGTCATGTTTATGTCTTGGGTGACAACAGGAACAACAGTTATGATTCCCACGTTTGGTTAGTATACAAGTGCCCATTCTTCAATTCTTTTTCCTTTCTTTCCTTCTATTGGTGCAGGGAAAAATTTGGAAGTGGGGGGGGTGGGGATGGGTTGTTGGGGTTGGCTTGATTGTAGCAATTTAGACATATAATATGAGAGATTTCATATGAGACCCACTAGCCCAGTAAATAGCTGGGCAGCCCAAAATTTGTTTGGGCCGATAAGTCTCATATAAGGTCTCTTACATTACTTGTTTTAATTGCTAGCAATTCGGACAGATAATCATTCTTGATTCTTATCCGTCGGGGTTGTGCCTGGGGAGGGTAGGTGTAGGTGCTGATATTTCCTAGGATGTGCCAGGTGTTCTAGAATAAACTCCCTTTATAGGGGCATTTGATCTTACAATGCTCGAAAGGACAATGTCCTTCTCCATGGGGAGTCCTTTCTTGGATGCTGAGCTGGTGAATCACTACATTTTTTTTTCCCCATCAATACTCATTTTGGATAAATTATGTTTTTTTTTTTCCTCCTTAATTTTGTGTTATTATTTAACCCATTCATGTCTTAATTGATGAACAGGGGACCCCTTCCCATTAAGAACATTGTTGGAAGATTTGTTATGTGCTGTTACAGACCTTCAAACTGATGACATGACAATGATGGAAGATGAGTTTTGGCAGATTAGGCGGGTACATTATCAGAAGGCTCTTTGTCTGGTTTACACGGTTGGAGTTCACTGCATCTGTGCCTTCACCGGCTAATTTATGCTGAGGAGATGTTAGTTTCTTTAGCCTTCTTATGCAATCATATTCATTTCGGCATTCATTGAAATATTTACATGATTTTTAAGCTGTTGGTACAGGAAGTGTCAAAAACTGAACATGTGAATTTGCTTTCTCCTTAACAGTGTTAATTCTCTTTAATTAGGCTATCTATGCCTTAGATATGCACAAAAGGGGTTTCTACCATCTTTGAGCCCATCAACCGGTAGACAATAAAGAAAAGAGTAATATTGTTTAGCAGATTATTATACGACTGTCATACAACTTGATGATGTGACATTGAAAATCAATATTTGAATCAACACTTGTAGCCTACACTAAAAGATCTGGGTATGATTTTTCATGTCATGTCATCCCAGTTGTATAGTAGTCCTATAGCAGTTGTATGCTAGCTCTTGAGGATTACAATCATAAAAAAATAAAAAATAAAAAATAAAAAAAAGCGTTAAGGGCATGATGGTTTGAGAATACCACCACTTGTGGCTTACACCAAAAAAATCTGGATTGGTGACAAGCTAACCAACAAGATGGTTTTGAAGTGGTGGAAGTTCTTGAATGCTTTGAAGTGGTGTCATCTCCATCAGTTAGGCAAAGAAACTTTCTCCAACTTTTTGGTAGGTGATTCTGCATATTGGCTGGATTCTATTGAGGTAGGCTCGTGGAATAATGGATACGGACCTGCACCCACCATTGATGCCCAAGCTCGCAAGCTTACGCCTGTAAAGTACTTACAGTGCAAACAATGCACCCACCATTGAAGCCCAAAGCTCTCAAGCTTACGTCTGTAAATTACTTACAGGGCAAACAAAAATATCTTGAAAAGGTGTTAGTTCAACTTTCTACACAGAATTTGTGAAAAGAAAACAAAGAAAAATAGTCTAGGAATTGGACATTCAAGTTTATTACTGTTGGGTATTAAGGAGACTGATTTGGTGAGAAGTAAAAAGAAAAATTAAAAAAAAAAAAAAAAAAATTTACACGGTTTGGTAGTGTGCTTAGAATATTAATTTGATTTGAGCTGAGCACTATATATCAGCTTTTCTGCAGATTACCTGAAATCATTGTCAGAAAATGCTCAAATTGCATGGCTAAATATCCATCCTCAAACGTCAAATTGCAACAGGAAGATTATCATGTGAGTATGCATGGGACCCATGCACAAATGAAATCCCATATGATGCCAACCATATCAAATTTGCCAAATTCCCAATCCCTTAAAAGATGTGATAGAACCTGTAGGTGTCAGTTAACCCTGTCCAGTCTTTTATCACATTAACTAGCCCATAATCCCAATATTCCTCCAATCATAGAAATGAAAGGATATATAATATTATACACCACGGAGAATTTATAAAATTGTCAAGTACATATTATTTTTAAGAGTAGTTGGTGAACGAATTAACAAAAGCGACTTTAGATCTCCTTACAGGAAGGAATTCCATACACAAAAGAGGTAAAAGATGTTATACGCCTGCCAATCTTATAGGATCGGAAGGACTTCAACGTCTAAATCAATAGAGGTGAAAGAAAGCTCTCAAATTAAAAGAGAGTATTAGTGATAATCTGTCGAATACTGAAACAGTGTACCTTAGGCCTTATATACACGCATATAGAGCTTTTTAGAGTCTTTTGGGTCATACTCGAGTTAAATACTAGTTGAGCTTGACATGAGGCGTGAGCCTTATTTTCAGGTGGGTATTTACTGGGTCTTATAAAAATTTCCTGAGCCTGCAGATGTGCCTTGCTTGAATTCTCTCATGGTGAAATAATTGAGCCCTAGAATAGCATTAAAAAAATTATATTAAAAAACCACGTACCTCTCACATACTATAAAAAAAAAAACTTGTATTTTTCTGCCCTATTATAATATGTTTACACGCCATAGACAACATGGGAAGTATAGCGTTGAATACAATATGGGAAACTTATGAGGAAGGCAGCAAGCCAAAACATACACCTCACATTTATTGACCCAACCGTGTGTGAGACACATGCATGGTGGTTATGACCCATGAGTCCATGACAAGAGAGGTGGTCCAACTCCAACCTCCACTCTCTGCCCCCACCCAACCGGGCCGGTTCGCCGCGTTTGCGTCAGTCAAACCCGAGTCGCAAGAGCACACAGAATTCCGAGTAGTCCCCCTAAAATAGTCAACCACACAGACCCATTTTTTCAACCGAGTCGGTAACGAAAAAACTATAATAAAAAAAAAAACGACGCCGTTGCCTACTTCTAATATTACAAAAAACAAAAAATACAAAAGAACAAAAAAGTCGCCATCGAGGCGGTGAGACTTGAGAGGTGTCCCTATTCCTAATGAGATGCGGAAAAAATGCGCCAATTACGATAGACTGCCATAGTTGACCGGCGCAGCCCATGTGGTCCTGTGTGGGTCCTAAGGCTGCGAAAAGATAATTGACACTGCTTCTTTATCGTCCATTGAGGACGAAAAATTTGGGCGGTTCGATCGCGACCTCCACCTCGATCAAATTATCCCGTTCTCACTGCCCTACGATTGTTTTTTTTTTGGTTCTAGTTTAATTATGTGTATCACTGAGCATGGTTACTGTTTTTCGAGTATAATAATTGGCAAAATAAATCACGAGTTTAGTTACTGATCATTTGTTTCTGTCTAGGATAATTTTTCAAGTAATATAAGTGTTTCTTCCTTGGAGATTTGGGCCGAGAGTTTTTTGCTTGAACTGGGCTCTGATATCAGTGTTAAGTGATTTTTGGTTTCTTTCGGTTTCTTTCAACCCCAAAACTAGCTTAAGAGGTAAGAGTTTTTTCTCAAACTTATAAAGTGACCACTAACTCGGATAATTCCAACAATCATTTTATTTTCTTGTCCACATAAGCGCATTGCGCTTTTCTTTTATATAGCATACAAAGGGTTTCTACCTTTTGTTTGCTTGTCCGCGTGGGTTGGTCCCCACATAAGAGGGACTACCCCAACAATAACTTTTGGTATTATTAACTTGATAATTCATAATTGATGAAATAATAAAGAAAGTAAGTATTTCATAAATTATCAACTCTAGCTAGTTGCTTAAGTTTTTGGGATATTTACACTAATTCAGATTTTTTATTTTTCATTATTATTATTATTATTATTATTATTATTGCATCCTATGGAATTCTGAGATAGACCTTAAATATTTTCAAAAGAGAAATGCTACGGTTTTTCTTGTGGTTTTCTTTGTATTATCTTGATCTTACGTGAATATTGTTTTCTCATTTTATTTTTTTATTTTTTAAAAAAAGTAAAATAAGTTTTTTTAAGAAACAAGAATAGAAGCACAAGAGAAGTGTAATACTCCTGTTTTCAAAATGAATGTTTTAGGGTTCTAGATAAGTACTCCAAATTATGATATAAAAGTGTACGTTACGGCCACATACAGTTGAATATATACTTCCAAATATGACATTTTTTTTTCTTCTTCTTTTTCTTTTAAAAATGGCCTCTCTTAATTAACCTCTTGTATAATCAATTATTAAAGCTTAATTGGGGTTAAGATGATGGTTTATTAAGTATTTTAAGCAACCGTAGGAGTTAAGATGATGGTTTATTAAGTATTTTAAGCTTAATTGGGGTTAAGATGATGGTTTAATTATTAAGTATTTTAAGCAACCGTAGGAGTTAAGAGTATTTCTTTAAAGGTAGAGTACTTGAGATTCAGTCTCATCCACTCATTTCTCTTTCATAAATTACTCAAAGTAGTAAAAAAATAAAAAAATAAAAAAAAATGTAGGAAGAAAAAAGAAAAAATCTACTCCCTAGATCTCTATCTTGTCGGATTCTCATTCCATATGATGCCTTTAATTTCCTACCGAACATATATAAATGTCTATATACAATCATATAATTATGTTGCAACTAAGACCTTTAAAGCCAATCGAGGGCTGACTTAATTGTATTAGCTTAAAATAAAATAAACTTTGAGTTAACATCTTCTAGCCCTACGATTTTAAACAAACTGCGCACCATGAATGCTTTGCCACTACAAAATTCATCATCAATTATTATTCTTTTTACATTGCTTTTCTTAAAAATCAAGATTGATTTGCTAAGATTCCAATAAATATAGTCCATTCTCAAATGCAAAATCAAAATATCACTTTCCACTCTTTTATGTGTGTGTGTTTTTAATATTATCTTCCCCCTTTCTTTCTTTCTTTTTTTAAGAAAAAAATGAGTTATTGTTATGGGAAAATTATTAATTTTGAAACTCATCTATTGGGTATCAAACACATCTCGAAGATTCATGGGGTAAGTGCTCTGTCCAAAATAGTCAGTATTGTCTAATCGTTTTATGTGAACCGTTGAATGAACACGTGGATCCACGTCACAACCAATCAACAATTGCAAGTGACATGACTGGTAATTCACTCATACTACTATTATAAAATTAGGGTTTCATATTTTAAATAAAAAATAAAAATAAATTAGAAAAAAATAGGTTGTTTCTATGAGGACCGCCCTTCATCTGTTAAAGGGAGGCCATTTCTCACCGGACGAGAGAACCATTGAGTGCCGTGAGGGGCAGCCCTTAACGGGGGCTACAGGCTACCTCCCTTCATAAGGAGCTAGCAGCCTTGATAGGAGGACGGTTGGTAATCCCTTAGTACCACCCTGCCCCTCATCTGGTGAAGGGTAGTTGTACCGGTCGCCTTTGTTTAAGGGTAAAATTGTAATCCTATAATGACAATATGAGTGAATCATTGGTCATGCCATGTATCAGACGTTGATTGATTTTGATAAATGTCCCCATGAGCGCTACATATTTTGAAGTGTTTATTCTTTGACGTGGCAGTAAAAACACACTATTGAATGACGTAACAAATGAAAGTATTACGATTAAAAAAAAAAAAAAAAAGGCACTAACATTTCTCAACACAATTTACTTGAAGCAGCTAAAATGCAAAGACTATTTTGGACTAACTACTTATCCCAATTAAGGTTCTTCAAAATATTTTTTATACCTCAAAAGATCAATGAATTCGATAGTCCGTACAACTTCAAACCCCATGAATTAATTTTCCCATTTATTTCCTCGTCAATTACATTATTGAGCCTACGTTGCATTATTTTACTTCAAAGATGAAGATTCTTTTAATGGTTCATCCCACTCTTTTTTTCGTCCCATAATTATTACATGTGTAGATGTTTCGGACACAATATTCGAAGTTTTCAGGCTAAAAATTTGACTTTAAACTAATTTTCATTCAAATCATCTATACAATATTAATAGATTTACATAACCAAGGTCGTCTAAGATGACGAAAGAAAGGCACTTTTTGCCTCAAAGTCAACAGAAATGGAGTAACGAAGCCACGAAGGTCTCAATTTGAGGGAATGAAATAATAATAGAGCCAAATGGGCCCTTCTCTCAGGCTACAACTTGCCAGTCAGTGTTGTAACTAGCTAGTCTTCTTCAAAGCGTAGACAACAATGTCTTACCAAGTGATCGATCTCCAATAATGCACCATCGATCGACAACAACACTTGACATATATATAATTGTCCTTTATTTTATTTTATCTTATTATCGTATCAATTTCTTTCGTCTCGAATTTTAATTGGGTTTACGTACACGTGACCTCTAAAAATTTCTTTGTTTCATTATATTTTAAGCAAAGTTTTTTGTTGTTGAATTTGGTGCCCTACTTGAGAAGAATAGTGTTCCCTCCTGTACACGAAACCTTGAAAAAACAGCCCTTCTTCGATCTTCTTCTTCTTCTTCTGGTTCTCCTAGGGTTTATATATATATATATATATATATATAGAAGCTATGCCAAAATATTCATCCATTAAGAAAGGAGTAGTTCCGTCCTAGTCGCGTTTGACGGCATCAGTGAATCTAAGTCAAAAGAAAACAACAATTTGTGTCAAACACAAATCTACCCTGATCACACAGCTCTCTCTCTCTCTCTCTCTCTCTCTATATATATATATATATATATATGATCATCTGAATAATGACTTCCATTAATTCTAAGATTTGTAGATTGGTATAAGAATAAACATGTCAATTGTGGATGTTACATAAATGCACTGACACATTGATAAATATGCTGGATACGAAAGGGAAAGAGATATATATGTATATAGACCAAGTGGATATGTATGTACATTATTGTCCTTTTCAGATAAAATTAAGCATAGAATATATATAAAATTGTGAAATAAACGCTAGAATTTATGCTCCTGTGCTGCTACATTGAGAAGAGGATGAACATTATCTCTTAGCTCTTTGAGCTTGTAATTTGAAAACCATCTGTCAACTTCTTAATTCTATTCATTTGCTTATTAGTGTTAGAGAATATGTGGGCTTGTCCCATATTGTTCAAGTGTGATTAGCTTATACAAATAAGCCTTTTTGTTGTCCCACATATTCTCTAACACTTGAGCAATGTGGGATAATCTCTAAAAAATTAGCATTGCATTGTTGTGCTCCTAGGAAATATAAGCATTAATGTTTTTGAATAATGAATATATATTATACACACATTAAATCGCTACTTATTTCAAAACTTAAGTTCGTTTAATTCATTCTAACGCTTCCCGTCACGTGTGATTCAAGCTCCTCTTTAATTAGTAAAGCCAAACACATGAAATATTTAATTGAAAAGGGAAGTGAATAATAGAGACAAAGTTCGAACTCAGAACGTTTAACTGATTTTGTTACCAATATTAAATTACGACTTAAATCATTTTGAATTAAGACACATCATGGTGTAACGCCCCCAAACACTGGTACCTGCTGTATAATGTCATGAGCTTAATTACTATATGAGTTTGACCCTATGATCAAAATATGTTTATCGTTTATGTTTGGCTTTAGATTCAACAATTGTTTTGAAACCGCGGTGCAACCATGTTTGAATGATGGTTGCTATAGACAAACGTCATTAGCAGTATGGGTCACCCGAAGTCGAACTCGGTAAGATTGTTAATGAGTGGACATGGGAAATTGCCGAGCATTGGATAAGTATTTCTTTGGAAGTGAAAAAGGTTGAAAGGTGTTGGTGGAGATATTTCCTCCATGCCACTTTGGAAACTTTCAAAAGGCATACGTATATAGGGGAGCAACTAGTTAAGTTATAGTGTAGAGAGGTGACCTTCCTAGAGATTCTAAAATGGGTGTGGGGTTATCAGCTTAGAACCTTTTTCTACAAGTACTGCAAGTGTTTGTATTTGACGCGTTTCATTTGCTGGTGCAATAGAAGAGATCAAAAAGGAGATCAGAGAGGGACAAGCACTACTTATTCTGATTCTGCTTTTTGAGATAGAGAAAGAGATCACTCTCTAATCTCTTACAAAAATCGATTATTCAAACATTGCAGCTGTTCATGGAATACCTTTTGACTGTTCCAAGGTTGGTCCGATTATCATTAAGGGTCGTGAATCAATGGCTTCAAAACAATTTCATGTTATTAGGTAAACATTAAGGCATGTGTTTGACTCTTGATATTGAAATTTTCATATCTATTAATGTAAATTATTTTGGGTCCCACGTACTGATGTTCTGATGGAGTGGTTTAGGCTATATATGTCTCAACTGGGCTAGAGGGAGTGCCTGAAGTTTTCACCATCTAGCTCTTCCTGACATTGGTTAAGCAGATGCTAGTTTAATCACCCATTCCTGACTTTTTTTTTTTTCTTAGTTTTGAAAAAAAAAAAAAAATTTGGTTGGATTTTTTCACTCAAAAGCGATATCTTAACCTAAGTTCATCACTCTTACAACACAATTTTTGAGAACCTTTTGATGTTCTTTGGTACTATTATAATTATAATCTTCTCACCAACTCCCATAATTAATTGTACACCTGGACTGAAACCGAAGTAAACCCATAGGGGATATATATGAGAAAATATATGAAAGCTATTTTAGCTTTAAAAACGGTAAAGCATACATAATTGAGGTCGAGACTAAAGTAGATAACCCTGTGCAAGATTTTTTTTTTTTTGGTGCTGTTAGGTTTGGATTTTAAAAAGATTTTGAATTATATACGTACTAGAGTGTGAATTCTACAATACATTTAAGTTATTTTATTTTTATTTAGTAAGGAGGGCCTCTTCACCGCAAAGCTCAGTTGACCCCTAGCGGTGAAAAGGGTCACAGGCCATCAAGGGTCTGACGACTTAATTACAATTCGTTAGTCCATAAACCTAGCCAGCCATCAGGATCTGAGTGCACCCTCACCAAAAAGATGTCACCAAGCAAATGATTCTCCTTCCGCTACCTCAACTAACCGAACACTTACGCCATGCTGGCCCTACTAACAGATTGAGGGAAAGAATCTCCATGTAAGGTAACAAAATCTTGGCAGGAGTCCCTCAAACCCTACAAGGGCATTAACCTATATAAAGAGGCCAGGTGAATCTCACATGTATGCAATCTGACCTTCAGCTAAACTCTGACAAAATAGTCTTTCACCCTACCCTTGATAATTTGAGTGTCAGAGTGGCTTCACCGAATAACTTGGACATCAGAGTGGTTTCATTGAATCCTATCAGTAAACCCTTTCAGTCATTTCCTTTTCTTGTAGAACTTCTCCCTAAAAAGCAGTCTTGATGTTATTGTAGGTCTTTGTGCCAACAATTTCATTGTTTTTAATCATAATTATAATTTTAGGTTAAGACACAATAATGATTTGGTTTTTATTCTAGTGTCTCTTGCTTTAATTGATTGTGAGTCAGCTTAAATAAAATTAACCTCTTCTAATTCGACTTACTTCATGCATGCTTCTAGTAAGGATTATGAAAGGTTTGTAAATACTCTAACCACTCTCATACACTCATTCTAAAAGAAAGAAAAATGTTTAGTATTCTGTAACTTTCTTACAAATTTATACAGCACTTTATATTTTAAGAAAATGAGTGTCACGTGGTAGTTTGCATTTTAGTAGTTGATATGATAAGAACCATGCCTCCCCTCCCAAAAAAAAAAAAAAGATTTCCCCCCTCCCCCTATGTTTTTTGTTTTTGTTAAGATATACCCCTTAAAAATTTATTTTTTTTACCCCTAATATATAAATCTTTTTTATTTTTTATCATCCCAAACTTAAAATCCTAGTTATGCCCCTAATAGTAAGTGATTGTCATGTGAGTTTGTAAGGAATTTCTAGTAAAAATTGTAGTATATATTCTTAGCAATACTTGTTCTAAAATGATTGAATCATTCCTTAAATGTGATATGTGGCATATATAAAAGTGTACATAATTATCGTTATCTTTATCCTACATTAAAACACTTTTTATTTTTTTTTAAAAAAAAATCTAAAAATTATTAACAAATGGAATCAAATTTATATGTTTCACGCATTCTCTCCATGCTCAACAGTTTCTGAGACGTTTAATGAAGCAGAGGTCACTAGTTCGAATCCTCCTTCCCTCTTTTATACGGACATATTAAAAAAAAAACAGTTTCTGAGGCGCTTGCCAAGAGACTAATATAATACAAAGTTCTTTTCTTAAAAAAAGAACAGAAAAGAAAAACGGTTCTTCCATGCCACCTTTGACATGAATGGCTATATAGTTTTAAATAATGAGAGATGCATTTATTTCTCAATAAATTGACATATGTGCTGAAAAACAAAAAAATAAAACAAAAACAAAAGAAACTGTTGTATTTATAATTCCGATTAATCAGAAAAAAGTGAACAACTCAGCCCGGAATCTGAAGATTAAAGTACATATAACAAATAAATACTTCCAAAACATTGAATGTTAAGTTTGGCCTAACAACTTGGCTGTACCTGTACGTGTCTACTTGATTGACATATGTTGTCTCAAATTATGAACCACACAAGATTTAATTAGGCATATATATATATATATATATATATATATATATATATATATATAACACGACGATTCTTGTTCTTGGGACTCCAAATTAGCAAGATGCTTCTCCAGACAACTAAATCATTTGTTTCTTACTGAATATTTTTATACTGATATTGTCGTTTCTATCAACTTCAATTATTACCTAAGTTTAGCACAAATCCTACGTGTTGTTCTGTGGATGGATATTATTCTCAAATTCATATTTATAATTTTTTTTTTTTACAGTAATTCATATTTATATATAATTGAGTAATACATTTTTCCCCGAGTGAAAAAATATCTGGAGTTATCCGCCAATTATCTCATCTCTACCGTTTATTTTTCACGGGATCGAGGATTGATCTCCAACCAAACTCATTTTGATTAGAGATTCTAATTAATAAATTAATTATTGAATCCCTTTATGAAATTGGCTTCCAGTTGTTTAATTCCTTTCAATTTTACCTAAAGAATCCTAGCTACCACCTACCACTTAGTGAGGTGCATGCATGGTTAAAGGTTAATTAAATTTCACCCATTAATCTGGTAATTTAATTTAATTTAATTCTTCTATCAATTTCTGTAAATATATGGCTGGAAATATCGAGAACCTCTGGTTATGTTCAACGTTAAGATGATCAAGATCAACTAGTTATATATAAGACATCATTACTTTGATATTAAAATATAAAAATATTATTTATATATCTAAGAATGGTCTCACACTAAAATGTTTAATGGGTTTTTAGTGGTGCAAAATCGAAGATATATAATTATCCAGAAATTAAAAACCCACACGTGTTGGTACCTAATTTCACCACATATATTCTTGAAATAATAATTATTCCCCACATTACTTAATTTAATCTCCCACTGCCACTGGGATCAATTAATTAAACGTCCCCCAGTGGGGCAATAATGAGGCATCCTGCTATTCTGGAAGATAGGTTTGCCATTAACAAAAGAAGACCATGCTCTCTTGGTGAGAAGGGTGGGTCTTTGTCGAATGTATTGAAAAGTTTGGGATTGGATTTATGATATTGACAAACTTGGAACCTTTTTTAGAAGATCCAATTTTGCATTTCAGGAACCCCTATACTTTAATTATACTTGATATTCGGGTATATAATTTTGTGGATATTCTTCAAGTGTGCTGAGATTTCCAGCCTAAAAGCATTTCTTTTAATTCTCAATTGTGGCACCCTACATATTTTGGGCTCTTTCATGCGTAGGGATTACATATACTTCAGACTTAGAATATTGTACGGGCCTTTTGGCAACGGCATCAATTTTTTTTTTTTTCCTCATAAGCTCAAACTCTTCTTAAATGTCACAATAATATGATTAGTTTGGAAAATGCTTTTTCCAAAATATTTTATTTTATTTTTTTAAGAAGAGAGTAATATTATATACCACACTATTATTTCATCACTATCTTATTATAGGATGATATGACACTGTCAATCTACCCTTATATCTGCCATTGTTAAAAATAAAAAATAAAAATAAATTCAATGGTGAATTGGGAGCGACATGACATAATGGTAGGGTATATACCTTTACTCTCTCTCTTCTTTTTTTTTTTTTTAAAAAAAAGAACTTTTAACAAATAAGTAATGCTACATACTACAGCCTCATGCCACCACAATCCCACCACATCAGTCTTGGTTAAAAAAAAAAAATGTTGCATATTACACCATCATCTTATCCTCATCAAATTGGGCATCAATGTAATGTCAATTCGTCTTTAGATCAATCATTATTTAAAAAATAAAAAAATAATGCTACATACTACAATCTCAGTCCATTGGGCTGGTATAACAGTGTCCACTAACTTTTGGATTAGCTCTTGTCAAAAACATTTATTTTTCTTGTGGAATCCTACGTATTGCCAAAGGGAAAAATTATTATTATTATTTAAAAAAAAAAAAGAAAAAAAAAAGAGAGAATCTAGGGTTTCCAATATTTTCAGTGGAAAAAAGAAAAGAAAAAGAAAGATAAAAGTTGGAACTTAATTGATAGCTAGATAGATACTCTGTAAAGATTGAAGTTCAATTTCTTTGTCTAATGACCTTTCTTTCCTCAGTCGTTGGGATGAGAATAAGATACCACTTGCCCACCTATCAATGGCAATAATTTCTGATAGTAGTATAGTGATGGAAGACAATGAAATGCTTGCTATATCCCTCTCTCCCATGCCTTAGATTATTCTAATGCCAAGATATATACAAAAGAGACATTTTTGACTGATTTAATTGATCTCCTCTCAATGGCTTATACCCTCTCTGTCACTCTGCATATAGGAATGAATAATGAAAGGAACCATATTCCCCTTCAAAAAACGATGGTCGAGAAGCCACACACGTGACATTTTATTTATTTTTTATTTTATTTATTTATTCAAAAGTGGGATATTAAAGTATTGTTTTTAGTAGCTATGAGTGTACCTGTACTCTATATATAAGGCATGGATTGATACAAGAGAAGCACAACTAAGCAACCTAGCCCTCTCTATATCCTCTAATATATAGGGTACTTCTTGTGGGTTATACTCCTTATATTTATACAAAAGGAGAGTTTTTGAAAACAAATAAGCATCGGGAAAGAAGGGTGAAAATGAAGGTAAGATTTGCTCTATTTCTTTCATCAATTTTATAGCATTTTAAGGTATTTTCCTTGTATATAATTGTGTGAAATTAATGTTTCTACACAATAGATTGCATTACAAAGAGGTCAATCGCTAGGTATGAGGCCAACAATATGCCATGGTTCTTACTTCTTAACCACCAACTTTTACTTACCCCCCCACCAAAAAAAACCACCAACTTTTGGCCACATCTAGGGTAACATTTATCCTAGGCTAACTTTTGGTTGACTCAAATCCACGGATTTGGCTTTAAGTGCTGTAAAAAAGTTATAGGAGATTTTTTGCCTTTTTTTTTTAACGGTCTAAATTTAATTTCAAGTTTTTCATTAGAAAAAGAGAGAGAAACTAAACTTGGACAGTAAAAAAATAAAGTTGCAGAAAATCTCCAGTAATTTGTTTACGGCACTCAAATTCAAAATAAGGATCAGTCTAGTGAAGGGTTTATTTATGATAGGTTGAAACATAAAGATTTGTGTGAAAGAAAGGTAACTTCATTGCTCTTAAGCAAAGGGAAAATAAAGAACTATAGAATGAAAACTAAAGTACAACCTCTCAAAACCAAAAATCAAAAGAGTCCAGTTGATGATGTGAAGCCATGGTAAAGATGGTTAAGGAATCTCTCACTTTTAACGCAAGGTTCCCTTTGTATTCCACCTACTTATTACAACACTATATGCATTGCTAGCAAACAAAAACTCTTTTAATTTTAATCTTTTTTTTTTTTTTGGGTTGTTCTAGTTGTCAAAGAAAAAGTTTTGCTAATTAGGAAAAAAAAAATTAAGGGTCATTTATTAACATTAATTATATCAAAATCTAACTACTTGGTATAGAATTTGGCTTCTATGCGGTAAATAAAAGTAGTGCTCGTATGCAGTTAAAAAAATTGAAGGTTCAGATTCATTTAAGGCAAACTACGTCTTGGAATAAAAGAGGCTAAAATGTAAGGCAAACGGTGAAACTTTTATCTATCGTTTGAAGCTAACCTTAAACGAATTTAAACCCTTAGTTTTTTTAACCGCAAATGTGCGGTACTTTTATTCACAGCATAGAAGCCAAATCCCTTTTATAATATTAACTTCAATTTTTGTTCCATCGTATCTAATTTCCAATTATTTATTAGTAGTTGATCATATAGTAAATATTATCCACACAAATTTCCTCCAACCCATACGACAAATTCATATTTCCTATAAAATTCTCGTGTATCCCAAAAACTCTACTCCTCTCATTAAATCATTTCCCTAGGAGAAAAATATATTATATCCTGGTCCTTGCCTACTTTACAAATAGCATTTATGCTTTGTGGTCAAAGAAAAGAAAAACAATAAAGTGCATTTAAAGTACAATATTTAACCGCCTACTTCCATGAGGCGTAGAGAATATCCTTTACCATTATTTCTGTATTCAAAACCAGACCAGTGCCTACGTGGTGCAGTTATGACTTAGAAATGAAATTAATATTATTTAGTAAACTATTATATGACTGTCGTATAATTTAAGTACGAAATAAATTTTTGATTTTCACTGTCGCCTGATCGAGCGAGTATGGTGGGTCCTTACATATTCTCATAAGTAGGGCTGAGCGTCGGTCGGTAATGTCGGTTTCGGTAGAAAATTTTTATTTTCGCCTTTCGAACCGACAATGTCGGTAAAGTCGGTTATTTCACCGACTTATTCCGTCAAATTTTATTTTATTTCGCATTTCGAGCCAAATGCGGTCGGTAAAGTCGGTGTCGGTCGGAAGTCGGTAAAGTCGGTGTCGGTTAAGTCGGTATGTGGAAAAGTGGCAAATTTGTCGGTAAAGTCGGTCGAAAGTCGGTCGGTAAAGTCGGTTCGGTTAAAAAACCTCTTTCGCCTACCGAACCGAAAAATTCGGAATAAAAAAAATCATGCCGCCTATTGTCCGCCATTTAGTCGGTAACGGTCGGTGTCGGTCGAAATCGGTCGAAAGTCGGTTAATCGGTAATTTGCTCAGCCCTAAGGTCAAGCATGGGAACCAGATAAGAACAGAGGAGAAAGTGA
>NC_081546.1:5985068-6071278 GCF_901000735.1 Corylus avellana | reverse complement strand
TCATCTTTAGGAAAATCTATAGTATTGTATCATATTGGACCATTTTCTACTAACAAATCCCTTAATTTTGCATCAATATTTTTCCATTGGCCAGGGTCATAAATATTTGTAGCAAAAGAATTAGATACATCAATAACATTTTCATTATCTTCTAATTCTTTTTGATGAGTTTCTTGTTCATTTATGAGTTTTTCACCTAAATTATCCTCAATATTTTGTTTATTGCTAATAACAAATTTATTTAGAGCTCCTCTTTGAGATTCAATCAATTTGTCTACTTTTCTCTTCTTTTTTTTTTTTTTTTTTAAGTTTTTCATATCCAGATGCATATTTTCTAGTAGACATGTTTAATTAAAAATACTAACAAATTAAACAAACACGATTTATCAAAAAAAAATTATGACTATAATAAAATAAATGACAAAAATAGAACAATAAAACCTGATTTGGCAAAGGAATTATGAAGCAGTTCTTGGAGATAGGACAAGAGACTTAGTCACTCGGAGTCGGAGAGGAAGAGAAAATGATGAGATAGGCAGAGAAGAAAAACTCAGAAAAGAGCAAGCAAAGAGGAGAGGTAAAGTGGCAAATATAGAGACTCTGATATTTAAAATGCCCATGGTAGGCTTACTAGGCTGACAGCGGTTTATATTTTTGGCTCTTGGCTTTCCCTAGATGGCTAAATAATAAATAGAAAATAAATGGTAATATTTTATTTCTAACGAATATATTTTCTCATAAAAAACAAAACATTTCTAGAAAGAGGCTAAGAGGATGACTGCATGATGTAGGCGTGTACTGTAGCGTCAGGCGTGTAGAGCTCTAGGGAATTGGCATGTAATGATGTAGGGCTGAGCGTCGGTCGGTAATGTCGGTTTCGGTAAAAAAATTTTATTTTCGCCTTTCGAACCGACAATGTCGGTAAAGTCGGTTATTTCACCGACTTATTCCGTCAAATTTTATTTTATTTCGCATTTCGAACCAAATGCGGTCGGTAAAGTCGGTGTCGGTCGGAAGTCGGTAAAGTCGGTGTCGGTTAAGTCGGTATGTGGAAAAGTGGCAAATTTGTCGGTAAAGTCGGTCAAAAGTCGGTCGGTAAAGTCGGTTCGGTTAAAAAACCTCTTTCGCCTACCGAACCGAAAAATTCGGAATAAAAAAAATCATGCCGCCTATTGTCCGCCATTTAGTCGGTAACGGTCGGTGTCGGTCGAAATCGGTCGAAAGTCGGTCGAAAGTCGGTTAATCGGTAATTTGCTCAGCCCTACTCATAAGAATGAGGAAAAAAGAGGAGAAATTGAAGAAGATTGTTTGAGTCAGAGGAGGTGAGGCCTGGTGGTGGGGGTAGTGTGTTTTAGGAACACGGAAAGAAGAAAATAGTACGGGAGTCGGTCGTCGACACATGCGCACTCAGTGGGTCTTTTAGACCACGTGGGGGGTCTGTACCACCATTTTCATCCCCTCACGGGCCTCACCGCAGCTATATATACCCCACGCTCGCTCCCAAAATCAATTCACTCCTCAGCAGCTACAGACTGCAAGAGATCAGTCTCTGAGACACAAGCAAAAGCCTCTCTTCCACTCATCTTCTCAAAAGCTCTGAATCTCTTTGGGTTTCTGTGACTCTTGAGAGCGTGTCAAAAGCTCTGAATCTCGCTGTCAGTTGCTGCCTGTGAGAGTTAAAACAGCCATAACTAGGCTTAGCTCCATCGAACAAAAACACCCATTTGTTGCTTTCACAGATTTTACATTTAAGTTTACTTAAAACAAGACGTTGGAGCTTCTTTTGTATCTATCTCTCACCAAAAAAAGGCTTAATTACTTTTGTTGGTAAGATGGGTGACAACGCTGCCGCAAGGAACCAGCTTCCGCACCACCAAGTTTTCGACGTTTCCGGCGACAGCCACCCACAAACCGGCTCCAAGTGCTTCGACGACGATGGCCGTCTCAAGCGAACTGGTAAATTTTAGCATATAGAAAAACCAAACCAAAAGTCGTTTGTTGCTGAATGTTTTTGTTACCAACCCTGTTTTTTTTTTTCCAGGGACGGTTTATACGGCAAGTGCTCACATAATAACGGCTGTGATTGGGTCTGGGGTGCTGGCATTGGCTTGGGCGATTGCTCAGCTGGGATGGGTGGCTGGTCCTGCTGTCATGTTCTTGTTCTCCTTTGTGACATACTACACTTCCACACTCCTCTCCGCCTGCTACCGTTCCGGCGACTCTGTCACCGGCAAGAGAAACTATACTTACATGGATGCTGTTCAATCCAACCTAGGTAACTTTTGATATATTTTGACCGTTCCAATCAAATTGAAAAGGCGGTTGATTTTTCTTAAAAGTTTTTTGTATCTCAATATCTTTTTATTCTTCTAGGTGGAGGAAAGGTCAAAATATGTGGGCTTGTTCAGTACCTGAACCTTTTTGGAGTTGCTATTGGTTACACAATTGCATCAGCCATAAGCATGATGTAAGTTTGAAATCTTAAATTGATAGAATTCGGTGTTTCGAACTCTTTGGGGGGTGGCTAATGGGTCTTTTGGGTTTTGATCAAACAGGGCAATCAAAAGGTCTAATTGCTTCCACAGCAGCCACGACAAAGATCCATGTCACATGAGCAGCAATCCTTACATGATTGCGTTTGGCATCATTCAAATAGTTTTCTCTCAAATTCCCGACTTTGATCAGCTGTGGTGGCTCTCCATTGTTGCAGCTGTGATGTCCTTCACTTATTCAACAATTGGTCTTGCACTTGGTATCACTAAAGTAGCAGGTCAATATACCCAGATTTTTTTTTTTCTAAATCTTGACTTGTTTTGGAGAACTGAAATTGGTTGTAGTAAGGCTGACTTGGGTTTTCTTCTTTGCTTGCTCATTTTCCAGAAAATGGAAAGATCAGAGGAAGTCTGACTGGTATAAGCATTGGCGATGCATCTCTTGGCGCTGTGACTCAAACCCAAAAGATATGGAGGAGCTTCCAAGCACTCGGGGACATAGCTTTTGCATACTCTTACTCCATGATCCTTATTGAAATTCAGGTATATTTTAGAGAGAGTGCTTGACGGTCCCGGATACCCCGGTTATGAAAAACAAGGGAGTTATATATATACTGAACTAACTAATATGGTGTAAAACAGGACACGGTGAAATCCCCACCATCAGAGTCCAAGACAATGAAGAAGGCCACTCTAATCAGCGTTTCAGTCACAACCCTCTTCTACATGCTTTGTGGGTGCATGGGTTATGCTGCTTTTGGAGACAACTCGCCTGGAAACCTCCTCACTGGTTTTGGGTTCTACAACCCTTTTTGGCTGCTTGACATAGCAAATGCTGCAATTGTAATCCACCTTGTTGGCGCATACCAAGTTTATTGCCAACCTCTTTTCGCCTTCATTGAGAAATACGCAGCAAAAAGATTCCCGGATAGTGAATTTATCACCAAGGAAATCATGGTCCCGGTCCCCGGTTTCCGCCCGTTCAGACTCAACCTCTTCCGGTTGGTTTGGAGGACACTTTTTGTGATCACAACCACTGTGATATCAATGCTTCTACCGTTCTTTAACGACGTGGTTGGACTTCTTGGGGCTTTGGGATTTTGGCCTCTCACAGTTTATTTCCCTGTGGAGATGTATATAGCGCAGAAGAAGATCCCAAAGTGGAGCACAAAATGGCTTTGCCTTCAAATACTTAGCGTTGCCTGCCTCATCATCACCATAGCCGCCGCTGCCGGCTCAATAGCTGGAGTTGTTCTTGATCTCAAGACTTATAAGCCCTTCAGCACCAGCTACTAGTTAGGTTGAACTACTTCAATTGCTGTCACCGTTGATGAACATTTCTAAAACAAGGAAGAATTGGTCGTTAGGATTTCAGTTCTTGTTAGTGTTCATAACAACATCCTTAGATGGGTGCTTTTCATTGTCCTGCCGGTTGCTGAATTAGTCGACTTGTGTTTATTTTTAGTACTGTTTTCAAGAAAAACTAAGGCGGGACCTTGTATGTATATGTATTTGGAATTAAACCACAAAGTTGTTTCCTTCCTAAATACATAATTAATTACCCTCTATTTTCCACTGCAAAATGAAGAGCATAAGCAAATTACCTAATTCATTCTTCACACAATATACAAGTTTAAATCATTCCTTCCATGAAATGAATGCATGTGCAGAGACCACTACTGTTTCAGTCATGTAAGGCCAAAAAGGTCTCATCCCATACGTCAGAATTGGTACCTTAATTCACAAGCACCATCGAAGGTGCATATTTAATTTCACCACTAACAAATATAGGAAAAAATAGAGAATCAATCAAGACCATCCAATGCATACCGCCATAGGCGCATTCTATCAAACAGAAAGTGATGTCTCACGAGGCCAATAGACCATAAGTATCAATATATGTGATAACCTTTATAGGTGTATACAAGATCTGGGTCAGTGGTAGAACTGCTTACAGTAAAAGATGGGTCAGCTTCGGCATCTGTTAACCATCAATCGGAATGAGAAGAGCCCCCACCACCATTATTTCTAATGGTGGTGAAGAAATGATACTACTTGAAAGTGGAATCCATGGATGGAAAATAGTGTCCTAGAGAGAATATTTTCCAGTTAGGGATATATATATATATATATATATATATATATGCTAGTTTTCCGTAGAGGCAATGGCTTGTAATGCGTCCGTTACTACTCAATAGGGACCAAAGGAAAAAAAAAAGGAAAGGAAAGTGATGCCGGCATGTGAGTGCTGGATCTTGAAACATGTACACAGTACACCACTACTGATCACTCAACTCCATGTTCACTGAACTGAAGGTTGCCAGTTCAAGTACTGCATGCTTGGCTCATGATGGTTACATTCTAATGCCATTAAAGTAGACGAAATAGAGAATTAAGAGAAAAGGTGTTAAATTTTTTTTTTTTTTTTTTTTTCAGTAATGATATTTAGAGCAAGTTTGGGATTGAAAAACGCTTTTTGGTAAAAACTTAACGTTTTGGTCATTTTTTTGACTTTTTGGACTCTTAAAAGTACTTTCAAATTTTTTTATCAAACGGATACTTTTTTCTTTAAACAGATTTTTTGAGTGTTAAACACACTTGTAAGCCACTCAAACAAGCCCTTAGTAGACTTTCATACAGCTGCCATATAACTATTATGATGTGTTGATGAAAATCAATATTTGGATTAAAAAGGACTTGTAAAAATAAAAATCAATTAATTACTGATATTTACTGCCACATCTCGTAGTTGTATAGCAGTTCTACGGGAGTATACTAAAAACCAGTTCTCTTTTTTCTTTGCTTAACCATAGGAATCTAGGATCAACAAACCTACCCAATTGATTGATTTCCCTTGTGACATTTTAAATCATGAGTAGTGGTGGACCGAATAGAGTAAGAAAGGAAAGATCGAAGAATATTGTTCCTTGAGAGTCTAACTTTTGCAATCAACTCCATGCATTATGTTCAAATTTCAAATAGATCATTCCATTAATGTTTTGCCAATTATGTCCCTAAAAAAATTACCAAGACAAAATAAAAGGGCAAAACTTGAAAATTAAAAGATAAGGAGGGAGAAGGGGGAGTGGGGGAGTGGGAGTGTTGAATTGTGGGTGGGTGAGGTTGCCTCCCCCTACCTTGTCCACTTGGGGTGGGGGTGGTCTCCCCTAGCTAAGGGGTAGGCATATGTCTTTCACCCACCACCCGCAAGAGAGTGGGTAGGGTCAAGGCGGGCGGAGGCATAAGGCAATAAGATAAAATCAAGCATTTTTAATTTAAAATACTAATATAATAAATTTTTATGTTGAATATTAAAATTAATTTAAAAATGATCATAGCTAATTCATTTGGTCTTTTCTTGTAAGATAGTGGGTTGTAATTAGGATTTAATTAATTGTGTATTACTTAATACTTAATGTTATCATATATATATATATATATATATATATATATATACACGCAATAGAATATATGCAAAACCACTTAATGCATGTAAACTAAGCTTAATTCTAAATCTAAGCGGTCTTGTAATTCAAAGATTATGATTATTGAATATTAATTATAGTTATTTGATTGCAAACTATAATATTTTCTAATTGTTATTTGATAACTATAGTTTAGAGTAGTTTTTAGTTCATAAAAAAAAAAAAAAAAATTAAAAAATGAAACCCCAAAGAACCAAGAAACATTTAAAAAATAAAACTAAGGAAAAAATAGTACGCAACCAATTGGGTGATTTGACATATAAAAGCTATTATATATTCATGTAATGTTTAATTAATGTTAATATATTTTTCATTCGTGCTTTAGCCTCCTTATTTTAATAAATTTTTCATTAATGCTTTGGCCCCTTCCTATAAGAAGTTCTAGTTCCGTCCCTGGGTGGAGGGCTTACAAATTAGGGGGCTTTAGGCAGAGCCATAGTGGCCTAATTGGCCCTACTCTTGAGTTGGCCCTGAGTGGGTGCACATGCACATTCCTTCCATTGCAAGAAGGCCCCAGTACCTATAGGGGTAGACAAAATATCCGATTGCCGCCTACCAAAGCACTACTGACTGCCTATCGACTTTCCGCAGTCGATAGTTGGAGTTAAAAAATTACAAAAAAAAAAAAGGTTGTTTCAATGTTGGTTCGATTTGGTTTGGTAGGCAGTAGCTTTTTTATTTCATCGGTTAACTGAACCGACTTAATTGACTTGGCTCTCAACAGTTTTTTGCATCACTTGTTTAGCCAAAAAAAAAAACATTTAGGCCCAAAAAATCCATGTTAGCCCATAAAAAAGGCTTGGACCAATATAAAAGCCCATGACTAACCGACTTAATCGACCAACATTTAATCAACTTCACCAAGTTAAGCAACTTAACCGAAATGGTCGAAATTTATTATTGTCAGTATGATGTCGGTTAATTAATTGACTTACCCGACTTTTTCGGTTCAGTAGGCAAAAATACTTCTACGTACCATCATCGATTTAACCGATACGTACCCAACCCTACGCACCCATAGAGGAAGGGTGTGGCTCCCTCCACCCTCAACCAGTTGACGTGTGGAATTTCACATGTCACGGGGATGTGTGGTAAATCAACACGTCATTAAAATCCTAGTAGTGACACCATAATTTTTGACCTGCCACCTACATCGCTATTGACATGTCACCAACCATTAGTGACATTTTTTGCACTTAAAACGTCACTAATGGGTAGTCAGTAAAAGTTAATTTTTTTGTAGTGACTTTTTTTTTTTTTTTGGGTATGTTTTTTTGCTTTTTTAGCAAAATTTGTTTCATACGTACATTGTACTTTTGTATAAGAAAAATTGACGAAGAGTGGATTGAAGAATACATTTGAAAACTCAAGCATAATGCATGGAGTTGATTGCAAAAATAAAAACTAAGTGATTAATTTGATACTGAGTTTTACACTCATGATATATAATCTACATGTGAATCGTGATAGTTTCTAAAACAACATCAATTGAATGAGCAGAGAGTGTTAACATCCCTCTGGCCGCAGCACAAAGTGCTCCAGTACTCTTGGTAGTTGAAATAGTACTACTTTCTGCACGTTTCCCATGCACTGCAAAGGACAGATATGTGCATAGAGATTTCAGATATGCATGATATTGTGATACGCCACTTTCCCTTAAACAAATACGAACAAGCTGATGGATATATAAAGGAAAATTACAATCATCAAGTTTAGCACTTGAGATCGCCCGCCCACCAAACATAGATTTTCGTAATGATATATATATGCATGTGCTGGTCATGGGGCTCCCCATTTCAGCCAAAACAAAGAAAAAAATAGCATGAAGTGGTGCATATTCATGTAACTTGCATTGATTGTGGTTGAAGAGGCGGTAGTGGGGAAAGGCGGCCAACCCCCGCCGCCACGGGAGGGCAAATGGAGTGCAAGTGGTGGGCCTTCAGTCGCAGTCATCGGACTTTTGCTAAAGAATATCTCTTGGTGCTTTTCTTAAGGTCCAAGCCTGTGACGGCGTGACCACTAATGGGTTGTTGTTGCCTTTGGTGGTGGGAGTGGGCTTTCTAGGAGATACCTCCCTCTTTGCCAATAAAGATGGAGAAAAGTGTTTTCCTTTTACCATTATTACATATTATTAGTGGAAAAGGAAAGAAGAATCTCCAAGATTCAAGGGAAAGCAAAGATTCATTCACAAATTACTGTAGAGTTTCACTTAATTTAGACATGTTAATGCTAGAGCAAAGACAAAGCAAAGATCGTGATGATTCTTGTCTTTCTTTATTGTTTTATTCAATGGAGGTACATGTTTAGTTTGAATGGAGTGAAACTAAATTGAGTATTTGCTTGAATCAATTGATAATCCCATTTCAAATGAAGTTGCCATCTTACCCACATGTGACCACATGGTGATGCAATATAGTGACATGTTTGGATGCCTAAGCAGCATATAGATAAAATACTTGGTTAATTGCTAGGCGTTTATAGAATTTATTACAATTATTATCATATGTGGTAGGGTTAAATTGTAAACTACAACACCCACTTATCACCTTTGTTTCGTTAGGGGTACATGTGCATAAGAGGTCGTGGAGCCGAAAATGGGGTTTTCGCATTTCACCTCTGCCAGGGTCGAAAGAGTTGGAAAACCTCCAACTCTTCTTCTGACAGAGGCCATTTTCACCCTGCCTCTAGTACCAAAACGTTGGAGGCATAGTTGGGCAGAAGTGTCGGAAGAGATATGACAAAGAAATCTTGTTTGACGTTGTCCTAAACCATCTCCCCCATGGCTCTTACCTTCAATGAGTGAAGAAGACATAGAAAAACCGACTTCCAAACACTGAATTGCATAGAGATTGAGTAAAACCTAGAAGAAGAAGATGATGACAACGACGACAAAATTCAAAAAAAAAAAAAAGAATTAAAGAAGCGAAAACCGAGGCGTTGATGTGAAGAATGTGGACGAAGGCATAGTAGAGAAAAATAACAACCCAGGAAAGAGGGAGGGAGGGAGGGGCAACAAAATTGAAAAAAAATAAAAATAAAGAAGCGAAACCCCAGGTGTTGATGTGAAGAATGTGGACGAAGGCATAGTAGGGAAGAATAACATAAATAACAACCCAGGAGGCCAGGAGGGAGGGAGAGAGAGAAGGGAAGAAGTGATTTAAGGTTTGTGTAGTATTCAAAACAATGCCGTTTTCCCTTAAAAAAATGTCATTAACATAAAATGGTGTTGTTTTATTAGTTATGTATCTTTTTTAAAAAACAAAAAATTTTGTCGAAAACGAAAACCTTTGACTTTCATTGGAAACCAAAACAGGAATCCGCTTGCGCCTTTTGCCTACCATCGGAAGCTCACCTGCACGAATCGAAACCGTGTTTTTGGCAGGTCAAGGGTTTGAACCCCAAAAATCTGCACACCCTATGATGCATGTTACATTTATAGAGAATGAGTGGTGTAAGCATGTGATACTATAACTTAAAAGATGATGACACTGTTAATCAATGTGTAATTTAACTTAAACCATAGCCAATTCATCAGAAAAAACTTCCATTTCATTTTGTGATTTGCCCATCTCATTTACCTCTAAATATAGAAGTTTCTTTTTTTCTTTTTCTTTTTGAATTGTAACATATAATTGGAGTCAAATTCTTATGATCAAAGATTCTTATTTATTCCTCAGTTCATGACATTTTTGGCTGCTCCCACACTAAAGGAAAAACTTGGATGGTTACTTAACATGTTCTTGGACCAAATGGAGCTAAAAGAATGCCTTCTAGACTTCCAGTGGCCCATAGTTTTGTCCATAACATTTGTGGTTGTGCCATGAAAGGGAATGCATCCCAAATTGCTATATTAAAGAAAAGGTTAAAATGTGATTTTGATTTCCAAATTATATGTATAGTTTCAATTTCATTCCTAAAGTATCAGTTGTTTCAATTTACTCATCAAAATTTTTAAAAGAGAAATTAGACAAAAATTTGCTAACAACCAATCTAATAATGTGACATACATCCCTTAGCATCTAAGAAACGCATATTTTTTTAGTAACATGTGCTTCTCCCACATGCTTTTTTAATAACTATGGAACACATGTCACTTTATTATATTAGTTTGTAGCAAATTTCTATCCTATTTTCAGGCATCCAAAAGAATGTTAAATGCCCCAAACCAAACACCACCGCCTTAAGAATTAGGATCCTGTCAATTTCAAATGAATTGAATAATATCCAGTGAGTTATAGTTAAGAAGTATTTTTGTCCCCTTAAAAAGTGAAAAGGCAAAAATACCCCGTCTACTATAACTAACCGGATATTATCTAGTTCATTTGAAATGAAGAGTTCTTGTTTCCCACCTTAAAAGTTGTAACAGAACTGATTTTTATTTTTGTTTTCTTTTGGTAGGTAACAGAACTCTTTGACCGTTATAAAGATCCTCATATGCAAAATGAAACATAAGCCCAACGGTTAGTTGGCAGGTCAAAAATCTTCAATAAATGATACTCATACTATTACACAAAATCATTGACATAAATCTGTTCTTATAATTGTAGTGATTACCGACCAACTCACAGAGGGAGAGAACAAAAGGTCCCACTATCAAAATCATTGGGATGGGTGGATTTTAGGGTGGGTGAAACCAGTAAACCTTGAATATCCTACAAATTTCCTGTGTCAACATCTCTTTACAATTTACATGACTTAGAAAAAAACACGTTACTTTGCATGATATTGTAAGTATTACCTTGTCGAAAATCCTGCAGGCATAAAAAGAATGTTTCTAAACAAATGAGAGTAAGCAGAACTCAGGCCACAGTATTTTAAAACTTGCAGGATAACAGTTGTATGCATTTTCCTCCCCAAAAGAGATGCTTGTAATTTTGCTGACAAATGTAGCCCCAAAAACAGAAATGGAACAAATCACCAGAGGTATCTAAGAAAGTTCCTCCACATTGAACTTGTTCCAAGCTTCCTGTTTTTGAAGAGTGAGCAATAGTTGTCAAATTTGACACTAACATTAAAAAGAATTATATCTTATAATTTTGAGATCAGATGAGAAATAATGCAACAGTGGACACACAGCAACAAGAGAATGATATTCAGATCCTGTGACGACTAATTAAGAACCAATTAAGAAATATTTTTCGAGTTTTTGGCTGTGGTATGTGGAACATAAGCATCAATATTGCCAGTCAAAAAAAGCATTCTGTACTAGTTTCTCATAATATTTAATTACCACAGATCAACTTGCCAAATTGACATAAAAAAGATAAAACAAAGATATAACTGAAATTGGTAATAACCAGCAAGCAACAGTAAAACCTACTGCTAGCCCTTACTCATGAGATTATACCCACTCTATACAACAAAGTTTGAAACAAAAGTAATGGACACATGATTGCGTTAGCCTAACTTAGGTACCCGTTTATTCTATGCATGTTTTTTTTATAATAAGGTTTTAGATAATTCATGCATCTAATCTAAAATCTTATTATAAAAAAGCATGCATAGAATAAATAGGTACTTGCCAGGTACCATTTTGCCAGCCGGGCTAACTAGGGCTAGGATGGACATGGAAATGTTAATGCTCATTAAGAATAAGAGTAGTGCTACTCTTCATATCTATTTCACATCGGCTGACGTATAAGAAGTTTTTTTTTTTTTTTTTTAAGTGTCTAACATGGGAAGTCACTTAAAACACGCCACGTCAGCCGGTGTGAAGAATAGTATTACTTTAAGAATAATTAACATAATTGGTTTCCACTAGAAATGATGAACGAAATTAGTTTCCACTATAATGATGAATTAGGAACATCTAAAAGGAACCACAATTGTTGAATAATTTTTAGTTGTTAAATAACACATTTAGGTGATTAGTGTGAACAATATTGGTTGCAAGTTCTAAGCCAGAATAAGGAGACCACCATACGCTAAAAAAAGGAAACACACACATATTCGGGGTAAAAAGTCCACCTCATATATGTAACACTGCTTTACCAAACATTAGTTTCACTGAGATTTCTCCTTTAATTTTTATTTTTTATTTTTTATAAACTACATTAAGCATTAAGACAAATGCCTCTTTGATGAATGAATTAATTGCAAAGGTCTGATATGCCTTTTAAATATATATGAAATAGTTAGGTACCTTTAGGATATCAAAAACCTTCTCTGCAGTATATTTATGCTTGAGACTGGCACCTTTCTGTTGAACCTTATCAGGATGGATGCATAATGTTGCCTTTCTATAAACCTTTTTAACGGAGGTAGAGGTAATTATATCTGTCAGTAACACTGGCTGCCAACCACATTCAGGCCAAAGCACCTGTTTATCATTACAAAGGCGAAGGATTCAGTTATCTACAGAAAATAGTGTTTTTTTTTTTTTGGCAATTGTAGTCGAAGCATGGAATACTAAACTAGTCAGGATTCAGCAATTAAAGAGGTCACCATCATTCTAACTAAAATAACTACTGGTTTTCTCCTAAGAGAATAGATACGTTCTATGCAGGAACTCTGAGAGACCTCTTTTCTGAGCTTTGATTAATATGATGGTTTTTAACCTAGCCTTCTGAAATTCAATTCCACTAATGAAAATTGATATCATGACTTCACTTTCATAAGTTCTAATTCTTACTTTCTTTCCCTAGAAAACCACTAGGATGTGGAAAACCAACCATGTAAGTAGTTAACACGATCTACGCTAAATTATGAAAAGTGAAGAAGAGAAATCAAACTTTATTGATTTATCTATTTACTTATTTGAAAAGTAAGAAAATTAATGTTAATAAATTAAAACGCACATATTGCAATGATGATAACAGTGCACGCATATTGCCTTCCTTCCCTGCTGCCCAGCGCTTTATTTCAATATCCACGGTGTCAGCAATCCTCTGCCCACATAATGATTAAAAATACTAAGTAGCTATATCAGAGAATAAAAATAATGATATTAACAGCGGAAAAAGTACCAAAATAGATCAGAATTGTTTGTAAATTATAAGCCACGCCACCCCACCCTAAGCCATAAAGAAAAATGTAAAGACATAGAGAAAAGCATATATATCTAAGATGGATGACAAGAGATATAAATGAATAATTTAGAAAACCATCGTATAATAGGTTCTAAATCAATGCATCAGAAGTATGACCCAATACAGTAATCACTCACACGCCTTTCTTCTTGCTCCCGCTGAGTTAGGAGATCACGCTGGTTCATATCAGCCACTGCTTGTGCCTGAAAATACAACCACCGCAAACTGTCAAACCACCCCAACAAAGGTGTTTACAAATATAACCTAAACTCAATATTTGATAGAGTCACAGTCAATCTGCAAGGAAAATTGGCTATGTGCCATAAATCTAACATCAAGGCCATGCAGCTTAGTCTGGAAGCTCAAAGGCTAGTTAATTGGACTGCCTATAAGTTAACAGATGCTGGTGAATTTTTCAAGATTTGAAGGCCAAAGTGATAGAGGGGATAGAATGGTAACAAAGCCCCACAAAGTTTCACTTTATTTTTTTCAGACTAACTTGTGGAAATAATGGTTACTAAATATATAGGGTATAAGAGATTATCATAATTGTTCACTTTGGGTCTTATTACTTCCTTGTGACTGTCCCCTGTCATTTCACTTGCAAACTCCCCTTCACCTTTATATCAAACAAACTTTCAGCATTCATCAAAAATAAAGAGTGGAGAGAGAGATTAAATTCATCCATCCAAGAATATAAATATAGTTACACTAGGGGGTGAAAACACACCGCACGCTCCTGAGTCCTTTGTTGACGTCCCAATCTGGCTCTTCGTCTTTCTTCACTTTCCCCTTCAACTTCCTGAAATTCTCCAAATAATGGAGCAGCTTTTGCAAAGAAACATCATTAAAGAAACTAGCTTTAGAAGACATACCAAAAGAATAATTGCCACACTGGAAATGAGAATCACATTTCAACAAAATGTTACCACCAAAAATCGAAGAAAGGTCATCAACTATGAATGAAGTGGAAGGAGACTTCTTTATGCCAGCTGAGGTCTCAGAAGGCGTCCTCTGGAGCACTTCAGGACCTCTCTTGTGAACTGGTGCATCAAATACAGGGTCCTAAAACGTGCATGAGAAAGTCAATAATATAATCTAATTGATGCTAAGAAAGTGGTCATAATTATCACATCTATGTTCTCACCAAATTTGTAGCCCTTGATCTTGGTACACTGCTTGATCTAGAACCTATACTGAAAAACGACTCTAGATCATCTCCACCCTTTTGCATATTGCGGCGTGAAGCATCTTCAGCTTCTTTATACCTACTAGATTTTGTGGCTGAGGTCTTTACCTCTTTTTTACTAGTGCGTACATCTGATTGTTCCGCAGAATTATTTCGCACCCTTCCCATGGCAAAGTCCTCAAGTTCGTCAATTGAAGACACATGTGAACTCTTAACTGCATCACACAAACAGTATCCCAACTATTAAGGTTATGAGAGGACAGAAGGGGGATTTTTTTTTTTGATAAGTTTGAGGAAACAATAAGAACCTTTATATGCATTTGAAACTTGTGTTGGCTTTGGAGGGGGCCTCAATGATGGAATAGCATTTGATGAAATGCCAGGCCTTGTGCCTCCAGAATTATTCAGCTTACCGATTTGTTCCAGTGGATCTGAGAAAAGTTCTGAGGAGCTATATGCAGGGTTTGAAGTTGATTCTAATACCACAAATGGGTCATCTGAAGAAGTGAAGGCCACTTTAGTTGAATGAAAAGGTGATTCCCGAGGCTGACTAGTCCGACTCCTAGCATTTGTCCAGTGAAAGAATTATGAAAATGAGAATAAAGAGATTTGTCTAATAATTAACAATGCAAATAGGTCAGCTATGTAATAAAATTTTATACCAGAATATGGTCACATAAAGTATGCATCTTTCTAATGAGATGCAAGGTGAGGAACCAACTCACAAATAAGCTTCATAAAAAGATTGAGACCTAGTTAACTAGTTTAAGTAAATAAAATAGTAACAGCAATGGTTACAGTAGTAACAATAATAACAAACCACTCATGAAGTCACGTAGAAAGCAATAACACCAAATTCAAGTTTCAGAAAATTAACTAACCATCTAACAGAACTCGTGCGAATGTGACAAGTAAAACTTGAAAGTGAGTGCTCTGCCTTTCTAGTTTCAACCACAAAAATACATCACTTTAAGACAAGATGCTTCAACTGAATTTTTCAGTTATTAAAACTTCTCTTGATCATGGTACTCTTAATTTTTTAAACACTTTTTTATACAAATGATTAGTTACTGTTTTGTCAATCTCGTAGAATTGAACTTGATCCGATAAAAACATCAAAAACCAGAGAAACAAAAATAGTCTGAATTCAAATCCAATTCCAGCAACTTTGGTTGTCTACTGTCACCTCCAAAATCTGCTAATGCCATAACCTCATCATCTATTGCTTCCAGTATTCAGCTATCACCACTTAGTGCGCTGTACAGAAACCCTGATTTTCTTTTCGATGTTTAAAGAAAATATATTTCATCAGGAAGAAAAGAAGCAAAGAAAGTAAGCATCTAGCATCTGTTGGTGACAAACACAAAGCAATAATTGGTTTTTATTACCATGTGATTAGCAAGACAAACACGACCCAAATAATTGTGTTAGATTATTGTTACCTATTCGCTAACAATTATTCTATAAGTCAAGTCACCTCACTTGTGTACACTGCTATCTTCCACACTCTGCGAAGTAATCAAATTGAATGGAGGGTTTATATGCACCAATCTATAGGAAAATAAAATAAAATTTTAAAAAAAGCCTAAGCATGTAGATGTTCAGATTCAAGTCAGTGCCTAACTCCATATATCAATGCTTGATAAACAAAAATTACTATATGCATTTGAATGAGTTAAAGAGTTCCTATTATTATCCTAATATCCACTAAACAGATTAAAGCAGGGAAAATGAAGTGATGACTGCTGATTGACTTCTACATGATTAATATCTATCTACCAAAATAGAGGGAACTTTTATTACAGTTATGAAACTATCCCTGCTTTATGACATGGAATGTTGGGCACTCAGTAAACAACACATTCACTAAACATAAACATTTCAAACCCATTGCAAACTATCTCCAACGTTTTGGAAAAATAACAGACAGGGCCACATTTTCCCAACATATATAGTAAATTCAAAAACTTTTCGAAGAACCAAAATCACTTCATGGCCTCATACTAAAACTACAACTAACTTTGTTTTTATTTTTCCTTTAAGATAAAGAGCTTAACTATTGTTTAGAGCATTGGGATTCTACTAACAAAATTGAACAAGCTAAGCAATCCAAATTCTTTTCTAATATCTACATACCCATTATTGGGTGGACCGCTTCCACCAAACCCAGGTATCAAATCATCGAAATCACTCCCACTCTTCACCGATCTATTCCGGCTCGGACTCTTCGGTTTTGCCTCCACTCCACCCAAATTACCCAAAAGATCATCAATTGGAGCACTCTGTTTCGGCGGCGAAGCAAAAGAGGCAAACACATCGTCATTGTTCGCAGTCGCATAGCTTTTCAGCCCGGGCAATCCACCAAATACATCATCGTCGTCATAAATAGGCAACGACGAAGGCTTCTTACTCGAACTATTCGAGAATATCGAATCGTAATCGAATGAACTATCGGATTGCTTCGTGGGCTTATTGGGTCCCCCAAATAATAAATCACTGTAATCATCAAAACCTCCAAAATTCTGGGTTCTTGTATTTGAATGCGGAAGAGATCTGGACGAGTAGGAGGACGGTTTGGAGTTTAGACCCGAATCGAATCCGGAATTGAGGGGTTGGGCATTGCTTGAGCTGGTGGGTCGTTTCGACGCGCCCATTGGAGCAGCTTTCCCTTGTGGCTTCAAGCCGAACCGCTCGGTTAGGACGCCAAACTCGTCCATTTTTGTTTCTGGGATTCAAATTCTCGAGAATTGGATTGTAAATTGAGGCTAAACTCCGACAGACGGAGGTGTTTTTACAAACGTTTGACAAACGGGTCGTGTATGCGTACCTATACGCATGTATAAAAGAGAATTTTGAAAGTTGGATTGAACTACGAAAAGAAGTTGAATTATGGGTGTGAGTGATCTAAAGCGCAGAGAATCTGACCGAATTTCGTAATTTTTTCGATGAATTTCCAAAGAGAAAAGATTTGGGTGAGGAAGAAAGACAGAGACAGAGAGAAGAGTTTCAGGAGAAAAATGGATCTGTGAGAGGGAAGGCAAAGGTGGGAAACGTGGAGCCTACTCTACAACGATGGGTGGTTCGCCACAATATGTGGCACGCCTTCAGTTCGCTTCGTTTTCTTTTTCTTGCATCTCTATATTTTTTCCCATTATTTTCCTTGTCGGTCCTGAGAATCTTCTCCCTTCCCCTTTTTCTGATATTCCAAAATACTAAAACACAAAAAATAAAAACTCCATAAAATAAATAAATAAATATATCTAAAGAGAAAACCTTTAATCATGACCGTCCTCATAACACTCGTTTTATAGCCTTTAATTAATAATCAACATATAAGCAAAATCATAAAAAGTGCACAAAAATAACTTGGACCAAAATACACTAGATTTTAGGGTGATAAAATCCCTAAAGATTAACCTTCCACCTTTAGGTTTTAGTTTTAAATTCAAACACGGGTTTTGAGGCATTAAAAACGGATTTTGAGATTTTTTTTTTCTCTAATTTGGTGTGATTGTTCTTACTTTTATTTTTTGTATTTTTTTTAAATTGATGATATATCACATGGTAATTGAAAGCTATAAAATGAGTGTTATCAGAATGGATACGATAGAAGGGACTCTCATATCTAAAAACTATTTACAAATCATTGGTCAGTGATCAAATGTCTAGTCAGACCCCAAAATGTAAAGGGGTGTGGCACGTTGTTGATTCTATAATGAATGGGTGAACACAGAGTGTAAAGGGGTGGGGTTGGGTGCGATTATAGTGAGATTGCATTTAAAGAAAATGTCAATTGTGAAGCTAAAGAAATCCACATCTCGAAGAAAAGGTAATGGAAAGCTACGAATGCAACTCAATGAGGTGAATAATATGCTGTCAGAGATGATTGATCGATTGTGTAAGTAATAGTCCAAACAAAAACAGCATAACATTTTCATTTTTATGCTTGTAAATGTTTTTTAGAGTTTTTTTTTTTTTTTTGTTTAAATAAGTGTTTTTAGGTGACATAAAAATAAAAATAATTTTAAGTGTTTTATGCTTTGAATTATACGTGAATTGGGTTCGGGGTCAGGGTCGGGCAGGTTGGAGAGTGGGAGTCTTATAAGCTGCAATATGGGGGTTAAGAGGCTCTGTGAGTGGAATATGGTGCATTGATGAAGATGGGAACTCTTTCATCCATTATTTCTTCTAGCACATGGCAAACTATTCTTTTTCAATCCAGAATCAATTGTCATCGTAGTACTTGAGCTGGTTTCTTGAACTTGCTTGATGCTGCTGCTGCTGCTGCTGCTTTCTTTTAATAAGCTACCTTTCCTGTTCTGATTGTTAGATCCTTGTTGGTCTCTGTCTGGAGATTCAAGTGGCTGCAAAAGATTGTACAGAATTGCAGCTTGGCTAAGTTGTGCAGTTGCAGCAGTTTGTGCTTTTGTGCAGTTTGGTTGGTTGATGGGCAGATTAGTTGCTGTCTTTGGTTTTGTTGGCAGTTGGTTTACTCTCAGTTGTATGCTTTGAAAATTGGGTGTACAGTTGTATCATGCTGGTGTTTGGTTTTTTGTACGCTGATTGTCAGTTGCTTGTTGTACTTTTGGTGTCTGTATTGGACTTTGGTGGAATCTAGAGTTCTAGGAGGTTTCCTGGTAGAGGGTGTTGTATTCTTTTATTTGGGTGTTAATATATATATATGAAGAATGAGCAGGAAAATGTAACTTCCTTTTCATTGAGGATAAGAATTGAATCATTAATCCATGCAACCACAAAGCAAAACAGAATATGTGCATGAGGCTCTTTGAAGCATCAAGCAAACTCTTCACAATTATTACAATCCCCACAATTTTGAGGCTTTTTGGCAAATGAAAAGTTGGAGTTTTGAATTCTATACACATCAACATTTGGTTTTTGGTAGCCCAGAAAAAGAAAAAGAAAAAGAGTTTTTAGTAGTAAAATAATTTGAATCCTCAATCCATGATTTTGTTAGCTGAATCAATTTAAAGAAAATAGAAAGAAGATGAGACAAATTTTTCTTTCAAATTGGACAAAGTTTTCCTCTAAAGAAAATAAGAAATTTCTCAAATTCAATCTATTAAGTTAACATGTGTTCAAAATATATGTGATTCTCACATGTACTTTGAACACGTATCATTATTTTAATTGATTAGGATACGTTTGAAAATGCGATTTCGCAAGAATAATCTGCGTTTTTGAAAGATATCGCAAAACATCAGACATTTAGCATTGCGATTTAAAAAGCACTTAATTTAAAATAAGAAAAAAATTTATAATTTCTATAAGCAGACTATTTGAAAAAACGTGAATTTAAACCAAAATTACAATTTCTAATAACAAATATTTAATAAGAAAATATTTTTTAACATGTTTTATTAAACGCCGTAGCGATTTTAAAAACACAATTTTTAAAATCGTACTTATTAAAATTGCAATCTTAAATGGACCATAAATTAAAAGAATTTTCTCTAACCAATTAAGAAAAAAACAATCTAATAAAATATAGGATTTTTTTTGGTAAGAAGTTATTTTTGTGGCCATTCCGTAGATTTGGCCCAATAATTACTTTGGCCCTTGGGATTGGAGGATTAATACAATAATTGGCCATCTTATTAAAAAAGAAAAAAAAATGTTGTTCAAAAATCAAAGGCCATCATAATTGTGACAGCTCATCTTAATAATGATAATCCAACAGCAGGGAGTGGACAGCAGATCAAATGGGTGCAATTATTTTCACAATTATAAAAAGAGATAGCGAACTTCCCTGGAACTTTCCATTGCCACCTCCATTGCAAATTCCAGAACTGCAATCAAGTCCTTGAATTTGTATTCACCATCCAAATTATTTTCTATAATTTTTTTTCAGTCTTCTTAAAAGCTTTCACCATTGTTTTATATTTATTTGCTATATTTATATCAAATGTAGTGAGGAGTGTAATTGGAGCATGTTGAGCGCTGAGGTTACTTCTTAACATTCTTACCTTTTAAACATCGTATTGTGGTGCTCATTTCCAATTTATAGTTTGTATTTTCTACATTGTATTTTCTTTTTGACTTTGTTGTTGATGGGTCCACAGTTTTTTGCTTCAAGATAACCCTTTTTTCATTTGTTCAAAAAAAATTAAAATTAAAATAGGTATGATATAATTTATTTTATCTTTAAATAATAATAATAAAATTTTCATAGGAAATATGGGATAACGGTTTTGCTAAAGAGTAAAGTTAAAAATGACTTATTCTTTTTTTTTTTTGGCGCAACTATTCAACATTAATTTCGAAATGATAGTACCAACTAACTCTTGAGTTCTTTTCTTTTTAATAAGGATTGATCAGGTTGGTTGGCACAGTTGTCATATCCAAAGTTGTAAATGAATAAAGCTAATCGATTAAGCTCGAGTCACTTACTAAATGTGTCATTTGTGAATACAAAACTAAACTCGATTATTTTTTTTTTTTTTTTTTTGGCAAAAATCTGAGATTATCTTATAGAATGATAACAAGACTAGAGGCTAAGCTCTGTCAAAACAATGTTACAAATACATTCTGGAATGGTTCTCATCCAAATTTTATCTATAACATCGTGGGTAGCTGTTTTAGCTAGACCGTGTGCCGCTTCGTTTCGTTGCCTACGTACATGCCGGACGCTCCAACTCTGGGCGTATTGGAGTGTAGAACGCACATCTGCAATAAGGTGACCCCATCTGCAGTTCGACGTATCTTCATTCTGTAAAGCCGTAACAACCACTTGGGCATCTCCTTCCATTATAACTTGTTGTAAACCCAGCTCCTTGCACAGCATTGCTCCTTGAAGCATGGCTAAAATTTCAGCTGATGTGGGGTCCAAAAATCCTCTCTTGGTAATACTCCTTGCAGCTATTACAGACCCCGTGTGATCTATGATGATGACACCCAACCCCAGTCTCTCATTAATTCTGTCCACTGAAGCATCGCAATTGACTTTCAAAAAGCCTTCATTCGGTTTCTCCCATTGCAGACCTTGTTCTTGACCACGCAATTCACCACAGCCGTCTCTAACATTCGCATCTTTGAACTCCTGCAGAAAACGTGATGCACGGCTTACCAGATCAGTTGGGTGGGTGAAGAGGCCCTCGTGAACCCACTCATTGCGCCTGAACCAGATGTTCCTGGCTATCAACGCAAAAGTTTCAAAAGCATTGTCCACTTTACTTTGCAAGAAATATTCGGCCAGATCACGAAAATCCCCTTCCATACTACATTTCTTCTGGAATATACGGTCACTGACTCCCCAAACATCTTGGGCAGAATTACAGCTCCACAGAATATGGGTTATGGTCTCCACTTCTAAGTTGCATATAGGACACCAAGGATCCTTCGAAATCTTTCTCCTGCATAAATTTTCCTTTGTGGGAAGTATATTTTGACAGGCCCTCCACAGAAAATTCTTCACTGTATTAGGAAGAGCTGACTTCCATATCCCTGCCCAAATGTTGCTTTCTGCTTCCCTTTTAGAGCTTTCAGCTTGGCCGCGAGACTCAATTTCTTTAGCCAAGTGATAAGCGCTGCGAACCGAAAAAATTCCTTGCGAGGTTCCCCTCCAAATCTGAGTATCCGACTGATTGGTTGCACTAATTGGTATTGAATTGATTGCCTGGATTTCATCCCTAGTGAATATTTCCTCTAGAAGAGGTTGATTCCACCACATAGAGTCTTGGTCAATGAGATCTCTAACCACAGCATTTTCCGCCAAAACTCCTTGGGGAGATTGCACACAATAAGTAGATGGACAGGGAATCCACTTAGCCCCCCAGATAGGAGTACTTTCTCCATTACCAATTCTCCACAACAGTCCCTCCAACACCAACTCTCTTGCTTTGGATATGCTTCGCCAAGCGTAGGATGGTTTATTTCCCACCTTTGCATCAAAAATTGAAACACCAAGGAAATATTTAGCCTTCAAGATTCTCGATGTTAGGTTATCTTCCATTTTCCACAATCGCCATACCTGTTTGGCAAGAAGAGCCAAATTGAAGCAATGGAGATCACGGAAGCCCATACCTCCTTTTCCCTTTGGAAAACCCATTCGACTCCAGCTCATCCAAGGGATCCCGGAATCCTTGTTATGTTGGCCCCACCAAAATTTGAGCATTAAAGAATTAATCTCTGAGCAAAGTGCTTTGGGGAGAAGAAATACTCCCATACTATAGGTCGGTATTGCCTGGATGACAGCCTTCAGTAGTATCTCTTTTCCTGCTTGGGAAAGAAACTTTAATTTCCAGTCTTGAAGCCTTCTCCATACCCTCTCCTTTATATTTTGAAAAGAACCGATCCTTGATTTTCCAATGAGAGCAGGCAATCCAAGATAGGTGTCATATCGCTGTGATGAGGGTAGTCCCGAAACCGCCAAAATTTGCTCCTTTATTTCTCTAGATGTGTTGCGGCTGAAAAATATGGCCGTTTTGGAACGGTTGAGACGTTGGCCTAAGGCTGTTTCATAGATTTGCAATATATCAGATAGCCTTTTCCAATGCTCTAGACTGGCCCTGCAAAAAAGTAAGCTGTCATCTGCGAAAAATAAGTGATTTAATCGAGGTCCCCTTCTCGAAGTGGGGACTCCTTCCATAGTGCCATCCCGATCTGCCTGTATCAATAGAGAACTGAGAACCTCCGCACAGATCAAGAACAGATAAGGCGAGATGGGGTCCCCTTGACGGATCCCCCTTGAGGGGGAAATACTACCCACCGGGTTCCCATTCACAAGCACCGCATACTTCACCGTACGCACACACATCATGATAAGATTCACCCATTGATCCGCAAACCCCATCCTCCTCATGACATCCTCCAAAAAATTCCATTCCACCCGGTCATAGGCTTTGCTCATATCTAATTTCACTGCCATATAACCCTTCTTACCGTACATCCGAGAATGCATGGTGTGAAGGGTTTCATAAGCGGCTAGAACATTGTCAGTTATGAGTCTCCCAGGAATGAAAGCACTCTGATAAGGGGATATTATATGGGGCAGAATTATCTTTAGCCTATTAGCAAGGACCTTAGATATGATCTTATATATAACGTTGCATAGACTAATTGGGCGAAATTCCGATACACTAGATGGTTGGGCAATTTTCGGAATTAAAGCAATATAAGAAAAATTCAAATCCTCATTGATAAATCCAGAGTTTAAAGAATAAAGTACAGCTTGACAAACCTCCTCTCCCACCGTCTCCCAATTGTCTAGGAAAAAACCCGCCGACAAGCCATCCGGGCCGGGAGCTTTAAGGGGTGACATTTGATTTATTGCTACGTTTATTTCTTCTCTGGAGAATTCCTTAATTAACTCTGAATTCATCTCTGCTGTCACCTTTCCTTCTATTCCTTGTAGATTTATTGCACTTGCATCCCCATTTTCTGACCTGAACAGAGAGTCAAAGTAATTAACAAAAGCTTCTTCCACTTCGACTTGGCTGGTTCTCAACACGCCATCAGCATCTTGAATTCTTTCTATAGTGTTTCTCTTCCTCTTCTGTTTTGCACTTTCGTGGAAATACCGTGTGTTTCTGTCGCCATTTTTAAGCCATAACTCCTTCGATCTCTGTCTCCATTGAAGTTCCTCTTGGGCTAGTAGTGAATGAATTTCAGCTTGTAAATTACGAACCAAGGCTGCCTCTGGGAGGCCCTCTACTGACTGCAACTCAGCAATTTTTTCTGTTTTGCCTTTTATTTCCTCTTCTATTCTTCCCTGCTTGCCACGATTCCACCTCAAGAGATGACCTTTGCACCGTTCCAGCTTATGGGTTAGGCCCACCCATTTATCTCCTGAAGCTGATTTTTGTTTCCATACCCGTTTGATGATATTTTTGCTTTCCTCTTCCAGCGCCCATTTGGCTTCATATTTAAAACTCACTCTCTTGCTCCTTCTATTGAGACTTCGTTTAGAACTCACCAAAACAGGGGCATGGTCTGACGACAGAGAAGCTTCAATGGACACTTCTGCATCAGGAAATAAAATGCACCATTCCGAGGAGGCGACAGCCCTGTCCAACCGTTCTTGAGTGAAAAACTGCCCTTCTTGACCGTTATTCCATGTAAAGAAAGGGCCATTAGCTCCCAGGTCTACTAGCTCACAGAAAAATAGGGACTCTTTAAAGTCCTCCATCAATCCTGGAGCTCGCCTTGATCCTCCAACTTTTTCGGATTCCCCCACTATTTCATTAAAATCTCCCACACAAAGCCATGGCTTTGGTGAAATGGATTTTAAGTGACATAGCAAATTCCAAGCCTCCTTTCTTTTACTAGCCTGCGGATGCCCATAGAATCCAGTTAATTTCCAAGATTCTCCCCCAATCTCAGGGGTGACCTTGGCATTGATGTGTCGACGGCTGTAATTCTGGATTTCGATACCCGCTTCGTTGTTCCAAAGCAGCGCTAAGCCTCCACTTCGGCCCACACAATCCACCGTAAAGACATTATTGAAACCCATCTTCACCTTTATTAACTCCATTTTATTCTGCCGAAGCTTTGTCTCCATTAAAAATATCACATTTGGGCGCTTGACCTTCACCATTCGGTGTAGGTCTCGAACTGTCCGAGGGTTCCCAAGCCCTCGGCAGTTCCAGCTCAAAATTTTCATTGCGGTCGGCGAGGCTGGAGACCAGCCCTCGCCATTCCTGAACCAATCAAAACATCATCCTCCATAACACCACTCCCTTGTTCCGTCGTTTTCCCCTTTTTTCCACCCTTTGTCGCTTCTACTTCTCCCTTGGAAACTCGTTTTTTATTTTCTCCCATAAACGATGAAGCGGTTTCGGTTGCACCGACTTGACCCGCTCTAGCCCTGCGTTTCCACTTTACTACGGAATTTCTCTGAGGGACAACGTCACCCCCCTCCTGTGGTGCATGGCCTTTTTCTGCGTGCCACCTCATTCCCTTAGAGTTTCCCACGTGCCTCCCTTCCCCTTTAGCTTCTGCTGAAACTGATGAGGACAGTTTTGCAACATCCACGTGTACCCCCTTTGTCTCCTTTTTTTCTGCCACCTTGCAAGTCTCCTTAAGGAGGGAATCTGCAGCATTAATTGGAGGATCCATCTGAACGTTTGTGTGCGACATTTTAATTCCCCCATCCTTCTTTTTGGCTCCACCCATGTTTAGCGCTTCATTAATGCCTTGCGTCAATCCCTCCACCGAATCATTAAGGGAAAATTCCGTTTCATTCCTCGGCACTTTAATGCAGGAATCCGTTTGGTTAGGGGATTCGCATCCATGCCGTGTGTAATTAGCTCCTTCATCAATGCCGTGAATTTTGCCCCTATTATTTTCGCCCGTAACGTCTGCCGTTGAGTCTTCCGGCGAAGGTCGGTGAGACCCCTGATCGGCAATGGGCTTTTCCGGTGAAGAAACTCCCATTTCAACCGAGGTCTCACGCTCCCTGTAGTGACCGGTCCTTGCCTGATTTTCACGAGACCTGCTGGACTGCTCGTTCGAGTGGGTTTGATCTTCAGTTTCACTTCGATTATACGCTCCCCTTGGTCTCCCTCTGTTTTCTTCGAACTTTCTGGTGGGAGAAAGAACGCGCATCCAAGGACCGTATTGGGGCTTACTCCCTGGAGGGAGTGTGTTAATGCAGCCTCCCCTTCCATGCTTGATCACTCCACACTTAGAGCATACTCGAGGAAGTTTCTCGTACTGGAAAGAAATCCATTCCGACTTCCCTTTCAGTTTCACACGCCTACCTCTGGGAATCGGTTTGTGGAGATCGAACTTAATGCGAACTCGTAAGAATTTTCCCCAGCCAATTCCATCTTCATCTGTTTCCACCTCTTCTACCATTCCCATGGTCGACCCTATTAAACTCAAAAGAAATCACAAGCATCATGGCCTATTATTTAGCTTGCCAATTTGCTTCAATTAGAGAATATACTAGATTGATCGGAACTCAACAGATTTTGTGGTGTTTGTCCTTTAACTTGGTGTCCACTTAGGGCTCGCAATTTTGACACGACCTGCGAATCCAACACGAACATAACACAAAGTTATAGGGTTTGGGTTTACCCTATGTCCACTCCCCTTTTTGCCACCCTATGACCTGTTAACCCATTTTGCCACCCCTAGTCCACTCCCCTTCACTTTCTTTTTGAGAAGAGAAGATAAAAAATTACTTAAGTATATATAGTTCATTTCATTTGAATGCTTGCATATCTTTTACAATTTTTTTTTTTTTTTTAACAAATTATCTCTTCATTGAATTATCTCTGCATATCTTTTACATTAAACGAAGGTTAAATAAATGAAGATACGAGTACCATCACCACAAATGTTGTAAAAATATATTTATGTAAAATTTGTAAATGTTTAAAATCATCTTCCATGTTGGAGTAAGTTTCACATGCAGTAACAATTTCAAAATTCATTGCATTCATATTGACCAGAGCAAGAGGAACAATTTACAAAAACCATAAATTAAATTCACAAACAGTAATAATTAATTGCATACGTGGTTCAAGTGATCAGTTTGCTCTCAACTTGATTTTATTCAATGTATTGTTTTTGGTTACATTTAGCTTAGGGTACAATCAGTGGCAGAACCAGACAATTTATATTGGGGGTGTCGCTAAAATTTTGTAGGCGTCCTAAAAATTTGGTAATTCACACACACACACACACTATATATATATATATATATATATATATATATATCACAAAAAAAAAAAAAATCTATAAAAAAGACAGAAATACAAAAAAAATAAAAAAAAATTATGGGTAATGAAATAATAATTTGGTACCTTGCATAAGAGATTTTAGATTAGAAACACTAGAGGCCACCCTCTTGACATTAACATCATTCGGAGGAAATTTCACCACAAGTTTATGCAAGAATAAGGCAATATACACCAAAAGATCTAATTCAAGTTTCTCCAAGAATAAATCAATATACACCAAAAGATCTAATTTAAACCATACCAAGCTTTCCAACACCCAAACAGAAACAACAAGCCCTTTCAGCAATTAAACAACAGGAAAAGAAAGTGGGAAACTTGTATATAAACTTGGTGATCACGTGGCTTTACAGCACCTAGTGCCAAAAATGTCAACCAAACAATTGGTGATTATATATATTTTATCCCAGAATTCTCAGACCAAATATCGACTTTGGTCCTTCAATTTCTCTTCATTTTGTGGCTTTACGAAAAAAAAAAAAAAAAATCACACGCTACCTGTCTATCAGATAATTTCGCTTACTTAGAACATGTCTCTCGAGAGGACTATGAAAAGGAGACAATCAGACAACAATACAATTCTATAATTTCTTTGTATTTCCTCAATCTTCTCAGAAACCAAACAAAGTGTGTAAACATTTTTTTTTTCTTCTTATTTACTTGCTGACAATTTTGAAGCATAATCATATTTAACCACCATAACTAGAACACTAGAGAGACAACAAAACAGAAAATAAAAGAAAAAGGTTAATTTTGTTGTCGTTTCTCGGCAAAAAAACAGTAGTCAAATCCATACCTGAACAAAGTACTTGACAGCGAGACTAGCAAGGCTGTCCCCCCTCACAAGGCGATGTGTAATGACGAACTTGCCGATCCCACTGCCCCTCCAGAAGCTCCCAAAGACAGGTTATGGAGTAATGGAGATTGGAGGATGGACTATGGAGCGTCTGTGTCTGAGTCTCGAAGATAGTGAGATAGAAAGAACGAAAGAGAGAGAGTCTAACTTTCGGGGTGCTGGGTAGGTAAAAAGAAAATTTTTTTTATTATTATTATTTTTTTATTTTGTGGGTGCCGTAGGTAGGGGAAAAAAAAATTCAAATCACGGCACCCCCAAAGGTTAACGTGGCTCTGCCACTGGGTGCAATAGACTTTAAAATCTCTAATTGTTGATGTGGTACCACAAAAGGTTAATAAGGCGTTTGTTATTATTATATTTTTTTTCCCTTAGCTAATCAAACAACTCTTTGAAATATCCAACGGTTGATGGTATGTTCACATCTTAATGCAGCATTAGTATAATCCAAGCTTGAAACAATGTAAATTCTGTTATAATTTATTTATTTATTTTTTTTTTTTTGTCGATGTAGTAGCACAAAAGGTTAATAATGTTCTTAATTTTTTTTCCTTTGCTCAAGTCTAACAACCTTTGAAATATCTAACGGTTGATGGCCCATTCACAACTTGATGCAATATTAGATATCCAAACTTGAAAAAAAGTAACTTTTGCTATAAATACCTTTCTTCCCCCATTGTATTTGGCACAAGGGAGAACACATATGGCTAAAATTAGAATATTCGTTTTTATCTTTGTTATCTTCTTCATCTCCACCTTTCCTTTGAACAGAGGCAAGTAGTTTTAATTTTCATTATTGTGCCCATATATATTTAGTATCCAATAGATCCTTTACCTTCGAATCTGTGGAGCCAAAAGTAGTTTGTATGATCATTTGGCATGTAACATGGTATTAAAGTAGAGTTTCTGATTTTAAACTTTGACGGTATAATTTACATTTCATTTCAATTAAATATTTAATATATTGGGTCTCACTTGTAATTTAAAAATCTAGATGATTTCTCATTCAATCCTGCTCATTCTTAAATCTTTCACTCACAACATCGAATTTTGGGCAACTTTAAAGCTTTGGCTATGTCCAGCGGATTTTGCATAAACTGTAGTAAGATTATAAAAATTTTCTCTAAAAACTGTTATACGCAAGAAAATAACGCCATATGTATCTATGTTTTAGAATTTCTATTTATAAAACTGTTGTGCACTGAATTAAAATACAAGATCCCAAAGAAGCAGAAAAGAACATAATAGAAAATAAATCAATCACACACGACACCTAGATTTAAGTGATTCGGCTTAATAAGCCTACATCTACTGACAGAGACGACCCGAAGGAAATTCATTAACAAAAGATGGAGTACAAAGATAATGGGGAGAAAATCACTCAAAACCCAAAGCCCTAATACACTAAAATCTCACTCTTACACAAAAGAGGAGAAATTGACAAAGAAAACTCTATTCTTTTCTAAGTGCCATAAGGCACAATAAAGTGAGAAAACCCTAATGAGATGCGGCTTCTAAATTTTTCTCCCAAGTCACTATGTTGCAAAGCCTCTCTTTTATAGTTAGCAAAGTTGGTTTACTTCTCCTAAAAGGAGAAGTATTGCAAATCCAAAACCAACTCAAAGAAGGAAAAAAGAAAGAGTCGGCTACAACTTCAAAAGGCCAAAACAAACATGACAAAACTTGATTGGCCCCACGTGAAGGACTTGAGATATTCAAGGCACCAAACAACAAACTCTACCTTGACTTGAATTCTATCAAGTCCCCAATGCAAATATCCTCGTGACGTTTCCTCCAACACCCACACGGGCAATTACAAACTACAAACAACAATCAAGTCCAAGCAAATCTTGAACTTGAGAATCGGAACTGGCTTAGTCAACATATCCACTGGATTTTCCTCAGAGGCAATTTTCTTCAATATGATATCGCCTCGTGTAACAATCAGATCACCAGCATAATCTGAATCGACATACCCAATGACACTGGAACCGATATCACTATTTCTGTCAAAGACTAAGCCAATATCTGTAGCACCCCATAAATAACGGAATCTCAAATTCACTGCCGGCCAGTAAACCATGCTAGGATTAACAACACTGACTGCATGTGAAACATCTGGACGAATGCACTCCATAGCATACATGATGCTCCCAAACACACTAAAATAATATAGATGTGACATGAAACACTCCTCCCTTGATGATGACACCTTGCCATCCAAAATCTTCGCCAAACCTTGTTGTCCCATTAAAGAACGTATCTTGATACGCCAAAGACTGAAACTATTCTGACCATCAAATTTTTTTACTTCAAATTTTGCGGAAGCCATCCTGCAAAATAAAGAACCTAGACTCTGATACCATTTGTTGTGCACGGAATTAAAATACAGGATCTCAAAGAAGCAGAAAAGAAAGGAATAGAAAATAAATCAATCACACACGACACCAAGATTTAAGTGGTTCGGCTTAACAAGCCTACATCCACTGGCGAAGACGACCCGGAGGAAAATCATTAACAAAAGATGGAATATAAAGATAATAAGAAGAAAATCGCTCAAAACCCAAAGCCCTAATACACCAAAATCTCACTCTCACACAAAAGAGAAAAATACAAAAGAGAAAAAATTGACATAGAAAATTCTCTTCTTCTCTAAGTGCCATAAGGCACAACAAAATGAGAAAACCCTAATGAAATGCGGCTTCTAAATTTTTCTCCCAAGTCACTATGTTTGCAAAGCCTCTTTTTTATAGTTAGCAAAGTTGGCTTACTTCTCCTAAAAGGAGAAGTATTGCAAATCCAAAACCAACTCAAAGAAGGAAAAAACAAAGAGTCGGCTACAACTCAAAAGGCCAAAACAAATAAGACAGTTGGTTTACTTCTCCTATTGCAAATTCAAAACCAACTCAAAGAAGGAAAAAAGAAAGAGTCGGCTGCAACTTCAAAACGCCAAAACAAACAAGACAAAACTTGATGGGCCCCACGTGAAGGATTTTAGATATTCAAGGCACCAAACAACAAAAAGTAAAATGATTTAATAACTCAGGATGTCGATCACTTTAATAGCCACGAGAATATTGAGCAAATTCTTTTCTTTTATCCGAATTTTCTCCCATTGTAGAAGGTGGACATGCACGCATTGAACTGAGCAAAAGATTCAAGGGACGGTGTAAGGCGGACACGCCGGAGACGGCCAGGTGTAGAGGTGACTGCATATTGGAGGGCGCACATAGCGGAGTATGCATGAGCTTCAACTGCTACTGCATATACCTGCAACGCCACAAACCCCAAAGGCCAAGGGATTAAGTCTGGTAGAGAGAGATCCTCATCTTTGCCTGCTGTGTTTGAACAGTTTAATTTGGAGTCTTCTATGTAATAAATTCTCATAAAGAGAGCATTCTTTCCTTAGTGTTGTGTTAGACTCCTTATTTTGTTGATTCATTGTTGTGATTGAGTCAGTAATTATCAAAGAGATATGACATTTAAAATTACTATTAAATTTAAAATGATTATTATCAAATTTTGATCTGATGATAATTATATCGTTACTCGATATCTACTCTATAAGATAACTCACATAGGAAAAGTCCAAGTTTGGGTCAAGTTTTTATAATAAGAGATGTCAGAGGTGTGTTGCAGAGTCTTAATATGTTATATGTAAGAGTCTTGCAGTAAACCCTATTTAAATCGAGTCATCAATAAAACTGCCAACTTTCCCATCTAAGGACCAATGACGTGGTCTATTTCTAAGTAGTAATACTATAAATATCTCTTGTGTCATTTTTGTGTCTATCTAAATATGATGTAACTCTTAAAATTACCATTAGTCTTGTAATTAATTATTATTAAATTTTGATTAATAGTAATTTTAAAAGCTACCTCATTTTTTTAGTAACACAAAAAAAGACTTCTAGAATTACTCATTTATAAGGCTCGTAAAAGATAGAATGAGATTGAAAAAAAAAAAAAAAAAAAAAGAAAGAAGATTATTGTCTTATTAAAATAATTTGTACACGGACTTATAAAAAATAAAAAATAAAAAAATAATAATAATAATTTGTACACGGAGTTGGATTTTGATTTGTAACCTCAAAGTTTGTGAGAATTACTCATTAATATAATAGGTAGCGATGCTTCTTAGAAATCTAGAAATCTTATGTAGCATTTTACTATACTTTTTTAATTCGTTGTACCCACCAATACTTGAACCTTTGCCCTTGAGGAACTAACTAACCAATACAACAATGCAAACACTTAATCCTTGAAGGCAAAATGGTACGAGTTTGTTTGTTAATGTATTTTGGACGGTTTTTATTTTTTTATTTTTTTATTTTTATTTGAAAAGGTATTATGATGTACTTATAAAGGTATGTTTTTGGTTACGTCCATTTTATGGTACAATAGACTTTCTTATAAGGTTGATCTCAGGGACGGCACTAGAAATTTGTATCCACATGGGTCAAAGTATAAATGAAAGAGATATTACAAGAGGGGGCCAAAGAATGGATGCAAAATATATTAAAATTAAAGATTAAATCAATGTATACAAAATAAAATTAGTATGCATTCAATGTTTGGAAAATATAAGCAAAATAATTGCTTTTAAAATATTGTTACAATTTCCGGTATGGTGGACTCAAAGGAAATCCAAACCACGTCTTTCTTCTTCGCGCTTCCTTTCAAACCTACAAAAACCAGAGCACACGTTAAGAGGATGTGCAGGGTGGTGCCTAGAAGTTCCTCCTCCGATGCTTAAGTCATTGTTTGTGCAAACTCTGTATAGAGCTTCGTATTGTCTCCCTGCGTACTTTTGAAGTGAGGTTTTTTATAGTTGATCATACAGATGTAGCTATGATGACCGAGTGGTGGATCTAGGATTTGGGTGTAACGGCCGACAAAGTTAACATTTGTGTCTCCAGTCATTATGATCGGTAAGAGGCCGTTATCGACATTAATAGGATTCTAAGGATGGCGCATAACTGTCAAGAGTCTTTTAAGAGCAGATCATAACCATTCCGATGATCTTGCCATATGTGAGCTATCCATGTAGCTGAGTCGTATCTTAACTGTGATGGATGCATCTGGATGTTAAGTGTAGGAGATTCGTTGTGGTAGAGCAGTCGGTCTTCGGTTTAACACAGGTCGACCAAGAGCGCAAGAAACGACGCCGAATCTATTGTTTGATGCTGGGTCACATTCATAAAGCCCATTCGGATGTATCGGGCTTTCCCGAGACATTGGTGTGACGTCCCACATTGCCTAGGCATGAAAAAAAATGATGTGTTTATATGGAATATACTCTCTCTAAATGGTATGAGGCCTTTTAGGGGTAAACCCAACAATAAAACCGTGCGGGCTTAGCCTAAAGCGGACAATATCATATCACTTGGAGCATGGGTGTTACATATGGTATCAAAGCTATCGTCCAGCCTGAAATGGGAGGAGTGTGCACAAGCCCCATGAGGTTCAACAGCGAGGACGCTGAGTCCTAAGAGGAGGTGATTGTGACGTCCTACATTGCCTGGACATGAAAAATATGATGTGTTTATATGGAATATATTCTCTCTAAATGGTATGAGGCCTTTTGTAAACCCAATAATAAAACCGTGCAGGCTTGGCCCAAAGCGAACAATATCATACCACTTGGAGCCAGGGGTGTTACAATTGGGCCTTTGACCCATGGGTTCAAGTGATGGGTTTATGTGTAACAAAAAATATTTCAAATTTCAACTAATCACCTATTAAAACGGAACTTGGGGTTCTCTTATATCTTGAAAATCATTTATGATAAAATTTGTACTAAACTTCACAGTAATTTATTTTTTGATGTACAACATCAAATAATTAGTGAGAAACTCATCTTCAATTTTGTTGTGAAACCTAATTTTGACAATATTCATAACTGAAAAAAGTGTTTTCCATAACAAAAATTTAGCAAAAAATAAATAAAATTATTATATTTAATAATGAAGAAATAATATATTGTATAATTGATCTTGTACTTAACCCAACTAAAGCACCACATTATTTCATGTTTAATGGCTATTGACTAATAGACAAATTTTTTATTCAATGAATAAATGTGATCGGTGAAACACATCTCATATTAAATAAGGTGGACTAAAAGTTAAAATAATGTAAACTTAAAATTTTTCAACTTTTTTTTTTTATTTTTTTATTTTTGGTGAAAAAAAACTATTGGACTGCCTGCGGACTGCTCTCTTACAGGCCGGGGCCAATTGGCCAAACTAAAGAGTTTTGTTTAAATAAAAAAATTTATGAGAAAATTATACATACCCCCCTCAAACTACCATTTTAATGTTAGTATCTCACATAAACTATAAATAGTGTCAATGTCTCCTCTAAACCACTAACAAAATGTCAATATCCCCTATGATATTGACAAAAATACGCTTCATAAAATTAAAAAAATCCTCAAATTATTATTATTATTATTATTATTTTTTTAAAAAAAAAGACTAAAAAAAAATCCAATTTATAAGGATATTAATTTTTTAGAAAAAAAAAATATAGAAAAGATTAAAAAAATGAAAAAAAAATCTAATTTATAAGGATATCTATTTTTTTTTAATTTTTCAAAAATTAATTTTTTTTACAAAGAAATAGAAAATAAATAAATAAAATAAATAAACGAAAAAATATATAAAAACCAATTTATAAGGATATGTTTAAAAAAAATTAGAAAATATATAAAAAAAATTAAAAACGAAAGAAAATCTAATTTGTAAGGATATTTAAAAAAAAATTAATTTTAATTTTTTTTTTTATAAAAATATAGAAAAAACTAAAAAGAACGAAAAGAAAAAAAAACCAATAATTTATTAGGATAGTTTTTTTTTAATTTTTTTTTTTTTTATAAAATTTTAATTTTTTTAAAAATATATATATTTTTTGAAACAAAAAAAAAATCAATTTATAACAATATTTTAAAAAAAAATTAATTTTTTAAATTTAATTTAATTTAAGTTATTTTTTTTTTAATTTATAAGGATATTTTTTCTTATTAAAATTTTTTTATGATCGCTTTTATCTTTTTACTATCCTTAGGGCCTGGGGGAACATTGACCTTTGTTGGTAGTTTAGATGGCACACTGACGTAATTGATAGTTTAAGGGGGACATTAACTATGGTATGATATTTTAAGGGCGATATTGCCCATATATATACTTTTCCCACAATTTAAACTAGAATTAATAAAAAATTTCAAAACTGGGGTGGCCATGGCCTACCCCAGTTCGTGTTTAAATCTGTCTTTGGTGGACATAGACTAATTTTAAATTTCAAAAGCTAAAAGGAATAAATATTTTAAAATCTCTAATTGTCGATGTGGTAGTACTAAAGGTTAATAAGGCATTTGTTGTTGTTTATTTAATTATTTAATTATTTATTTATTTTGGTTCAAATCTAACAACCCTTTGAAATATCTAACCATTGATCATGGCCCCCCATTTACAGCTTGACGTAGCATTACTATAATTCAAGTTTGAAACGCAGTGACTTTTGCTATAAATACCCATTTTTCCCATTGTATTTGAAACAAGGGAGAAGACATATGGCTAAAATTAGAATATTCGATTTTATCTTTCTTATCCTCCTCATCTCTGTCTTTCCTATGAACGGAGGCAAGTATTTTTAATTTTCTTTATTATGCTCGTATTTAGCATCTAATATAGCCTTTAGCTTCAAATTTGTGGAGCCAAAAGTAGTTCGTATCATTATCAGGCATGTTGTTGTTGTTGTTTTTTTTTTTTTTTCTAATTATTTTTAGAACTAAATAATAAAATAAAATTTTTTTTTAAGATTAAACTTTAGGGATAAATGGTAATTTAATACGATATAAAAGCAGAAGGGATAAATGGTGATTTATATTCAATTTAAATTAATTATTCCTCTTGTTGGACAGTGTACGTTATAAACTTATAATACAAATTAAATTATTAAATTAGCTTTTTCTTATCAACTTAATCCTTTTGAGATAGCTGATGATTCAACATAGTATCATAATTGAGTTTCACCAATTTTAATTAAATATTTCACGTGTTGGGATTTACTTGTAATTTAAAAATCTAGATAATTCCTATTTCAATCCTTCTCATTCTTAAATTTTCACTCTTTGATATATATTTCACCTACAACATCGAATTTGGAGCAACTTTAAACCTTTAGTGATTTCGAGGCAAATTTTGCTCAAACCATTGTAAGATCGATCAATAAAACTTTCTCTAAAAGTTATTATACAATAATAATAATAATAATAATATATGTATCGATGTTTTTAGAAATTCTATTTATAAAATTAACATGATTTAATATCTCAAATATATGTATCGATGTTTTTAGAAATTCTATTTATAAAATTAACATGATTTAATATCTCACAATGCATGTCACTTTGATAGTCAAGAGAATATTAATATTAAGCAAATAGCATCCTCTATTTCTTGACTTAATTGGCTTCAAAACTTTCTCTTACCGTAGACGATGGCATTGCACGTACTGAAAAAAGCAAAACATTCAAGGGAATATGTGCGGTGCAGGAGAAGAGGGACGAGTGTACTACTGATTGCAAACCGGAAAGCGCAGAAACTGGAGTATGCATCTTTTTGGACTGCTACTGCGTATTCTCGAAAAGTCAGAAACCCTAGAGGCTTGAAGACCATCTCTGCTTGTTGTGTGTCAGTTTAATTTGGAATCTTCTATGTAAGAAATTCTCATTGAGTGTCGTGTATGGTCCTTATTTGTTAAGTCCTTTGTTGTTGAGTCAATTAGCATTGTTTCAAAGTTTTATGATAAGAGATGTTTAACCTTAGAAAGATATCTCAAGTGTAATGTTAGAATGAAGACTCGTGTTTTCTTTGTGTTTTTTTTTTTTAAATTGGTGTGACTTTAAAAATTACATCAATCTTGGAATAACACAAAAAGAGCACGAATATTTCTTTTAGCATTACTTGTGTGGAAGAGTCTCACCTCGTAAGTGTTTTTGTAACGAGTCATGAATGAAACTGGCAGAGAAAATATATTGCAAACAAATAATCTTGTGTTGTGAGGCTTGAGGTTTCTCTAAAGCCTTTATCTTTGTTCTTTATGGTAACCATAGGAAAGTTACGGATGACCAATCCTGCCAACTTTCTAATTCAAGGATGAGTTACGTGGTCTATTTTTAAGACTAGTAACATGTACAATTAGATTAAAAGAGACAACAAAAATAAAAAGAGGGAGATATATATAAATGCATGACGATTATTGTCTTATTTGGAATATGAGAAAAATATAAGGGTAAAGTTATACCCCTCAAATTATCACCCAATTAACAATATTCTTTAAATTTTCAATTGTGATAATGTCTCTCTCAAATTACCAAAACATTGTCAATGTCCCCTTAAAGCTAGAAAAAAGATAAAAATACCCCTATATATTTCTCAATAAGACAAAAATATTCCTATAAATTGAAAAAAAAAAAAAATTTATTTAAAAAAAAAAAACAAAAATTTTAATTTAAAAAGAAAGATTTTTAAATGAAAATTTTAATTTAATAATTAAAAAAAAGATTTTTTTTAAAAAAAAAAATGGAAATGTTTATTTAAAAAAAAAACATTCTTTTTTTTAAAAAAAAAAAAAAAAATTGTTTTAGAAAACGAAAATTTTTATTTTCTTAAATGGAAATTGTTAATTTTTTTTAAATGGAAATTTTTATTTTAAAAAGTTATAAAAAAAAAAATCAATTTTTATAACAAAAAAAATCGAAATTTTTTAATTTTTTTTCGAATAAAAAGATTTTTTTTTTAAAAAAAAAAAATTTTAATCTGCTACCCTCTGATTTTATTTTATTATTATTATTATTATTTTTAGTTTTAAGTTTTTTTCTAGAAGTTTTTCGTATTTTTTGTTTCTATTTTACTAAGGGTAGTTTCGTCAATGGGGAAACATTGACAAATTTTGGTAGTTTGTAGGAGACATTGTCACAATTGAAAGTTTATGGACAACGTTGTTAATTGAATGGTAGTTTGAGAAAGATATGTGGACTTTCCCCAAAATATAAATAGTTTAAATTGAAAATTTAAGAGTTTGTTTGGGATTGCGTTTAAGAAATAGAGATTTTAGGTCCGAAAGAGATTTTGAGCAAAAGCTACATTTTTAAGCTTTTGCCAAAAGTGCATTTTTTTTTTTTGGCTATTTTTAGACTTTTTGAACCATTAAAAGCGCTTTTAATTTTTTTACCAAATGAGTATTTTTTTCTTCAAACGGACTTTTTAAGTGTTAAAAGCACTTTTAGACTCCTCAAACGCAATCGTACACAGGCCATAAGATTAAATTGAAATGATACGAAAATGTTAGGACTAAATTTGTTTTTTTTGTTTTGTTTTTGGTAAAGTTTACTTAATCTCCTCAAACTACCACCTCAATGACAATCTACCCCCCAAACTATCAATTGCGATAATTTACCCCCCAAACTACCAAAACAATGATAATGTACCCCCAAATACTAGCAAAATGATAAAATTACCCCTATAAAATTTTAAATAAGACAAAAATACCCTTACAATTTTGAAAAAAAAAATTAAATTTTAGTATTTTTGTTTCTATTTTAGTAAGGGTAATTTTGTCATTTTGTTAAAATTAGGGGTATATTGTCATTGTTTTGACAGTTTGGATAGTAAATTGTATTATTTGGGGGGCAGATTGTAATTGGGGTGGTAGTTTAAGAAGGTTAAGTAGACTTTATCCTTTTGTTTTTGGAAACAGGTGGCAGGATATAACTCATTAAAAAGCTTTCAATTTTTATTTTTATTTTTTTGCTTGATTTTCACGGATCACCGTAAACTATTTGAATCTCTAATTGGAAAATTCAATCTTTCTTAGCCAATTCTTAAACGCTTTCGTCTTTTCTTGACACCAACGTGGTCCTAAACAGAGGTCAAATTGAACAAGTAACCAAAAATAATTTTTCTCTCAAAAATCAAAATGTTTCTTTTTAACTTTTGTAGAGACACATTTTCTTCGTAAAATAAGAAAGACAATATTTTGTTCAAAGGTTTTTTACCATATAGAAAACAAGAAACTGTTGAAAATATACTAAATTATCAACGGTAACATATCATATTTTTAATAGATGAGCGTTTCCATGCATAAAAATAAGCAAAATTAAGCAATTTAAAAATCTACTATTTTTTTTTTTATAAAATCATAAGGATCCTATTCCCATATATATATATATATATATATATACACATTTAGTTTACCACAAACCTTTTTGACTTCCAGCCAGCCGACATTGTTGATAGTTTTAATCAAAACCACACATTTAATGTTACATGTTTTTGAATCACACCAAGACAAGAAAACATGGGGATGTCCTCCTCCTCATCTTTCCTTCTCTTCTTCTTCTTCTTCTTCATCATTTTATCAATTGATTCAGCTGCTCCATCGTGCCCCATAGATCTCAGCTATGTGGAAACATTCCCATGGGACACTTCATCCTGCCTGGACCCCAACGGGAAACACTGCTGCCAGACCCTTCTCAGCCTCATCGGCATCGGGCTTGCGCAACACCTCAAAGAAACCTCCATGTTCCAATTCCCAGACGAAGCTTCTTCCACTTCTTGCCTCTCCGATCTCCAATCCAAGCTCACCGCCTTGTCGATCCAGCCCTCTGTCGTCCCTCGCTGCTTCCAAAACTCAACCCAGTTCGTCGCTAATCGTTCTAGATGTGCTGGAATCATAACAACCCAAGATTGGAATGAAAAGATGCTTTCAATGACTTCATTGGAAGAATTCTGCAAGGGAGACTTAACCAGTGAGCCCATTTAAATATAATGCAGGGTTATTTAGCCGTTAATTTTTAACTGCAATACTTAAAAATATCGAAATATTCTTAATTTTCTTTACTTTTAAATTAACTGCAATTGAGTGATTTTCTTTACTTTTAAATTTAACTGCAATTAAAAGTTCAGGAGATGTTTTGAACATTACATGATAATTCAGAAGTCTAAACCGGGACTGAGTTTGAATTTCAGAACTTCTGAATTTAATCATTAAACAATTGATGCATAGATTGAACTCAAAATTCTTGATTACAAGGTTTAATCATTTAATTTATATTTCTGACAGGTTTAATTCGTTGTAGCTCCTGCCTTGAAGCTGGCATGATGGTGGATTCCCAGCTGACCAGTTTAGACCCGAATGGCACAAAATGCTTCTACTTCACATGCTTATACGCTGCAGGAATTGTTAACGAGTACGGCCCGAAGAACGCCAGCACTGCTTCCTGCATTCTAGGCTTGCCATTGTCAGCCTCAGCGACGACAGACAAGTCATCGAACCATTTGAGCAGGAACATGATTATTGGATTGTCGGGTGCTCTTGTCGGCGTTCTGCTTGCTGTCGGAGTGATCATCCTGTACAGAAAACGGCGCAAGAAAGATACGCAACAGGCTTTGCATGAAGAATATGTGAGCAGTTTCAGAGCCAGCGTATTACCCAACACGGGCGCAAAATGGTTTCACGTGTCGGAGCTGGAGCGAGCCACGAACAGGTTTTGTCAGAGGAATTTGATCGGTCAAGGCGCACATGGGGTTGTTTACAGAGGAGCTCTTGCGGATGGAACTTTGGTTGCGGTGAAACAACTTCTTGATTTGGATTCCGAAGGGGACGAAGACTTTTGCAATGAGGTTGAGATCATTAGCAAAATTAGACACAGAAATCTTCTCTCCCTGCGAGGCTGCTGCGTTACGAGCGACAATCTGGAAGGAAAGAGGAGGTTTTTGGTCTACGATTTCATGTCGAACGGCAGCCTTGGTGATCAATTGTATGAACAGAGCAGAAAGCAATTGATGACATGGCCTCAGCGCAAGAGCATAATTCTTGATGTCGCCAAAGGGCTTGCTTACTTGCATTATGGAATAAAACCGGCGATTTATCACCGAGACATAAAGGCCAACAACATACTTCTTGACTCGGAAATGAAGGCCAGAGTGGCGGATTTCGGCCTGGCCAAGCAAAGCAACGAAGGCGAGTCTCATCTCACCACCAGGGTTGCCGGCACGCATGGTTACTTGGCGCCAGAGTATGCTCTGTACGGGCAACTAACAGAGAAGAGCGATGTTTACAGCTTTGGGGTTGTGATTCTGGAGATTATGAGTGGGAGGAAAGTGCTGGACACATCAAATTCTGCAGTGCTGTTGATCACGGACTGGGCTTGGATGCTTGCAAAATCAGGAAAAGTGGAAGAAATATTCGATGAGGGGATAAGAAAAGAAGGGCCAAAACCTGTGATGGAGAGGTTTGTTCTCGTGGGGATGCTTTGTGCTCATGTTATGGTGGCTTTTAGGCCCACCATTGATGTGGCGCTTAAGATGTTGGAGGGTGACATTGAGATTCCTAGATTACCAGACAGGCCATTGCCGCTTAGTCACGAGTCATTTAGATCTTCTCTGCACTGGAGTTTTTGAGCTGCCCAGTACGAATACAGTGTAGGCTGGAAAACCCAGATCTTCAAAGGTGCATGGCTATTAATTTAGTTATCCAATTTTATAGAATTAATTCAACTCTGAAATCACACTGAATGTAATGTTAGATAGAAGATGATCATATTTGTAACCATCAAAATGTGCATAGGTTTCTTGTTGGTAAATGTTACCTCAGTGAATTTTTTGTTCTTAACAAAAGCTTTTCCTTTACCCACTCTTAAAAGGATAAACTCCGAATCCAGGAATAAAACATAACTAAAGAATACGTGACTTTTATTCTCAGTTTGCAAGCCCATTCGGACGGACTAGCGAACAGACGTCTCTGGAATATAGCATGTTTGAATGGCCTAGCGAATAAATACTACTGTAACTCCACTAGAATGCTCCGTTTGCAATCCCATTTGAATGGGCTAGCAAACGGAGGCTTCTATGACTATTTCTTAATAACTCGTTTGACCTGGTAAGCATTGGAATTAACAATCCCTCATCACAACAGGAAGCTTCCTCCAATCCGATGAAATTCAAGATACAACCTCTTTAGTAAAGATGGTCAAGCAATCAATTTGCCACCAAATGAAGATATTTAACAAAGAAAAAGCAGAAGAAATTAAGAATGCTACTAGAAAGTTCGTTAATAAGTACTCCATCCTTACGAGTTCATGTAAAATGTGCAAGATAAGTAGTTGGATATTTATAAGTCAGATAAGTTAAACGGTTGATAAAAACATGTTTTGGTTTTTATAATTTATTCAGCTAGTCCCAGTCAAAGCCAATGCATCCTCTTCACGGCCAGCCGACCTTATTGACCAACCTTTTGCCTTGTCGCTTGTGAGGACAAGCTATTTCATAGTTTAAGGTTAGTGATGCTATTTAACATATTGTTATTCTATTTATATATAATTTGGTGATGTAATTGTGAAAAGTAATTTTTGGATTAGCATTCGTAAGAACTAAAAAAAAAAAAAAAGGAAAAACTTCACTCCCAGTATAAGCGGTTTTATAATCATAATTTTGGAGTTTAAAATTTTACAATGTCAATATCTCATGTTTTAACTCCTATATATATATATATATATAGGAGTTAAAACATGATTTAATAAAATTCTGATGACCCATGATTTAATAAAATGTCTTCCTGTTTTAACTCTTAATTTTTAAACTTTGAAGTTATGATTGCAAAACTATTTATACTTCGAGGAGTGCAAGTGAATGACATCTCTCCGTCTTAGCATTACCCCAAGATTTAATATTGATGTATTTATCGGTGTAAATAATTTCACTCCATTTAATATTTTTAAATAATGTGCCAACATATTTATCACATTGTATCATTTACACCGTTAAATACAATCTTAGATCTCGATTATAAAATGATATCTCTCCGTCTCATAAAATGATGAGGGCTTGTGGGCCTGTGGCTGCAACCTGTGAATTGCTTAGAACAAGAAAAGAAAAGCAGGCCTGGTTTCTTGGGCTTGATTTGGGCTTTCTTCAAACTAAACTCGGACCCCGATCCAAACAATTTGGAAAGCTTGGGCCGACACCTGCAGATTTGCAGCGTACTTGTAGAGAAGGATGCGATTATTTGATGACCGCAGGTCCGCAACGTCTCTCTGGAAGTCCACCACATCGCTGAGCTCCACCGAAGGTCCGAAGCTAATCGGTAATTCCACTGCTTTCTTTTGAAACTTGGTATTATCGGATCAGCGGGTCAGCAAATGTTCAATTTATTCTTCGTCATTTGTAGTATGTCTCCAAGCTTTACCAGCTTGGAATAATTGCATATGGGCTTTATTTTGTACGCATACGAGTGTGGTAGACCAGGTGTTTGATGAAATTTCTCTTTGTCACTGAAATGCGTCTCAGTAACACCAGCACATCTTCAATCATAGACGTCCAATTCAAACGATGGGATTGCGCATTCTGGGTCATTACCCTGTATCCCATCCCATTGGGAAGTAAGTTTACAAGAAATGAAAAGGGTAGCTTTGATTTCCATTGAACACTTTCTGTTTTTGTTGTTCTGCTGATTTTATGAAAATCACAATGAAGCACGGTTGCCTCTTTTGTCAGAATTTTGTTTGGTTTATGAATTTTCAGAATAACTTTCTTGCCTCTTTTAAAGGTCCAGAATATAATGCTAAGAAGTAGCTTTCATATTTCCTAAGTATACCTTGTTCTTTATTCAGTTCGATAATGATAGAGTGCAATTGCCTCTTCAGAGTTTAAATGAACCCTATCCGTCTGTAGAGTAGTCAATATATTAATTTGTAATAACTAATGTTGTCAGTCTTTTTTCTACAAATACGCTGCGATATCAAATATCAATGTGTCAGTTTGTAATGACTAATGTTAAGATACTTCCACACTCCCCTTGTGGTGCAGATGATCAGGAAGAAACCGCCCAAGAGGGTGAGGGTAATTTTCTTTGAATATTCAACCATGATATTAATGTCACTCATTTTATTTTCAGTGCTTCAGGTGAACTGTGATTCTCAGTTCTGTTCGACAATATGATTAAAATTTGCAACTGCCGCAAGAATCTATTTTTGAAAGGGATGATGTTAGGTAGAATGTTCAGTTCAAGTGAACTAACAAGAGAGGTTTCAGATCCAATGACAAGAATTTGTGAAACTATGATGTCTTGCCCGGCATTAGCTCTTGATACTCCACTTAACCAAAGTGGAATTAGAGTTTCTCCAGATATAGTTGAGGATGTCCTCAAGAGATTCGAGAATGCTGGTATGTTGGCATATCGGTTCTTTGAATGGGCTGAGAGACAACGAAATTATGTGCACAGTGTCAGGGCTTACCACACCATGATCCAGTCTCTGGCCAAGATAAGGCAGTATCAGATCATGTGGGATCTTGTGAATTCTATGAGGAACAAGAGCATGCTAAATGTTGAGACATTTTGCATTATAATGAGAAAGTATGCCTCCGCTCAGAAGGTGGACGAGGTAGTTTACACATTCAATGTCATGGAGAAATATGATATCCCCCCAAATCTTGCAGCATTCAATGGCCTTCTAAGTGCCTTGTGCAAGTCTAAGAATGTGAGGAAGGCTCAGGAGATCTTTGACAGTATGAAAGATCGATTTGTTCCTGACTCAAAGACTTACAGTATATTGCTTGAGGGGTGGGGAAGGTCTCCAAATCTGCCCAAGGCAAGGGAGATTTTCCAGGAAATGGTTGACATGGGTTGCGACCCTGATATAGTGACCTTTGGCATCATGGTTGACGTTCTTTGCAAGGCAGGAAGAGTTGATGAAGCCATTGAAATAGTTAAGAAGATGGATACTGGGACTTGCAAGCCAACATCTTTCATTTATAGTGTTTTGGTTCATACATATGGGATAGAAAACCGGATTGAAGATGCTGTAGGTATGTTCTTAGAGATGAAAAGACATGGAATTCAGCCTGATGTGGCAGCGTACAATTCCTTGATTAGTGCTTTCTGTAAAGTAAACAAGTTAAAGAATGTGTATAGGGTCTTAAATGATATGAAATGCAAGGGAGTTACTCCCAATTCAAGGACTTTCAACATTATTATACGTAGTTTGATAGTCCGCGGAGAGGCTGATGAGGCATCTAGAATCTTTCGCCGGATGATCAAGGTATGTGAACCAGATGCAGACACATATACAATGATGATAAAGCTGTCTTGTGAAAGCGATGCGCTGGATATGGCTCTTAAAGTGTGGAAGTACATGAAGTTGAAGCGATTTGTCCCAAGCATGCATACATTTTCGGTTCTTGTAAATGGATTGTGCAAGAAGGGGGATGTTACTAAGGCTTGTGTGTTATTGGAAGAGATGATAGAGAAGGGAATCCGACCAGCAGGTGGGACATTTGGGAGGTTGAGACAATTGCTTATAAAGGAAGGAAGAGAAGATGTACTCAAATTTCTTCAGGAGAAAATGAACCTTCTGGTCAAGGAGCCTTTATGTGATTGAGAAGCGATGGCTAGCAACATATTAAAACAAGAGCGGCTTATATTGTTGATCCAGCGTGCAAGTGGTTTGCAGGTCTGTGCTCTTCCCTCCGTCACTCTGGATTTTTTTAGCATTTGATTGGATTGCCTAGTTTAATGCTTTTCATTCAAAACCGGATTTAAAATTCGTTTTTGAGCAATCAATATGTTTTGACTAATGAAATCATCCTTACTGACAATTGATTCTTCTTCTAGCAGATCATTGTTGATGGCACCATATAGGACATTACAGAGTATGTAAATGATCAGGAAGTTATACATTTGATGAGGTGACTTGATGAAAGATAACGAAGTGGGAAAGAGTAAAAATGATTTCAAAGTTTCAAGACTAGAAGGAAAAAAGTGACTGGTAACTCGCACAAACTCGGAATGTGTTTGTATGAACTATGTAGATTTGTCTTTCAAGTATTATTAACCATATGTGATCAAACAAATGTAATTGGTTTTTCATATTTGCCGCCTTCATTGCCAATTGATATTAGGTGCCTAATCTCCATACGAATGAGGGGGGAACTGTCGTTAAACAAAGGAACGTGTTAATATGAGGAAAATGAACTTATAGCAATGAGGCAAATAGCACATAAATATTTGTACTATATTTTTGGGATTGTGTTTGAAAAATGGAGCTTTTAAGTCAAAAAAAATGTCTTTTTGGCATAAGCTTCATTTTTAAGCTTTTGTCAAAAGTGCATTTTGGTAATTTTAAAGTTTTTTGGACTATTAAAAATGCTTTTTTTTTAATCAAACAAGTACTTTTTTCTTCAAATGAATTTTTTGAGTGTTAAACACATTTTTAGGCCTTTCATAAACACACCCAAACAAGCCCCAAGGCGTAAACACCAAAACATCCATTGCTGCCTAGGTCTACCCTGGTAGAGCCGAAGCCAGAGCATAGCATCCAGTATAAGTGCCAACATGCCGTCAATGAAAGGCTAAACTACCTCCATCACCAGTGCCAAACCCACCAAAGGTTGAAACCCCACCAACCGTTTATGGACATTTCTTCTCTGCAAATGCTAGTTGTTGGTTTCTAGGCTTGATGTTGTTACCACTGATTTATGTTGGTTACTCTTTGATTTTTTTATTTTCATAATGAAATATAAGTATGCGAATTTCTAGTTCATGATCATATATTAATACTAGTATGAAAAAGCACATTTAATACTAACAGAGCATTATCATGTTTTCTTAGGGAGAAATGCTAAGAGTACTAACTTTTTTACTAACAAATGAATACTAACATTATGTGAAGCTTATTTATTGGTGATGATCAAAACAATTAATAAAGAAAAATGCTACGAATACCAATAAATAAACTTCACATCATGGTAGTATCCATTTGTTAGTAAAAAAATTAGTACCCCTAACATTTCTCTTTCTCGTGTATACGTCCTGATTAAAAGTAGAAGAATAACCCTTCTTGAGTACAAGTTCTCACAATGCTACCAAACGACAACCTTGTAGTAAGACTGATAGAGTTTTGTCCAATAATCTATAGGCACCTATGGGCGAAAATGGCCATTGTTGTCAAATACCTGATACATCTTAAATGATACTCTTCCGTCTTCTTAGGTAAAATGTCCATATAATACTTAAAAACAATGAGAAACAGCTAAAAAAATTCAAAACGGCAGATCATCATAAACTTATTTCCAATCTCAGATCCTTTTTGATTTTGATTCACTTTTGGTGAGCACCATCCCAGAAAGCTTGTTGACCTCATACAGAAATCCAGCTGAGAACAAGAAACTGCACCGGAATATGAGAACATAAAAAATGTCGTCAATATGAAATTCTCAAGATATTTGAAACAGAATTGCAATCTATAATATTGATTGGGCAGAAAATTATCACTTTCCTATTGTTGAAATTCTTCTTAATCTGCCAGTCTAAACATTTCTAGATATCCATTGCAATTGTTCTAAATTCAATTCAATGAGGATCCTAGGATCTACAAGTATCTGTATTATCTCTAAAGCCAAGGCATCCAAAATGAGCCTTTCTTTTTACTTTTCACAGACCAGCAAGACAAAATGAATCTTTCTTATCCTTGGCAGAGCCAAGGGTGGGGGGAATATGTTCCCTGATGTATACATTCATATGAATATCCCGAGAAAAAGTAGTGAACCCTATTTCATAATTATTGCATACCATGTTGTGATACAAACTCGATGGACTGTGCTAGCAGCAATCAGAGCAACTGCTTCTGCTATTATGACTGCAAAAGAGAGGTAAACAGAATTACTTCAGTTTTTATTGTAAGAATGATACAGCAACTTATCAGAAGCCTGCAAGTAACGATTGTTGGTACACAGTGACACTTAAAAAGGAAGCCTAGAGTTACAATTTGCTGTTGAATCTTCACGTGATTATTAAAATTGTTAAAAGCCCAAGGTGCTACAAGTTTCAGAAGCTATTAAGAAGAAAAAACAGCACTTGGGATGATGCTTAGGAAAAAAAAAACAGCACTTTGGATGATGGAGTCCCTAACTTTTCATGTTCATTTTCGGTGGACCTCTGGCTGCCTTTGAATGTAATTGTGAAATCCATATTAGTAAAGAGAGCATTAATTACAAAATTAATTTCGAAAAGGCAATGCCAAAATTGATTATCGGCCTTTGGAATTTTTGGACAAAATTTCATCAAGTAAAGATCCTCTATTTGCTTTTCCCTTTCTTTCAAATGGGCCAAACTTGGAAAATATATATATATAAAATTCAATCTTAATAGAAAGTGCAAAGGAACGCAATTCAAGTACACGGTGAGTACTATAGGGCCCCGTTTGCCAATAGCACTATAGTTAGAACGGTACTGTTTCAGCTACATTACCATTCTTAGATGTGCAGCAAAAAATCTATGCAGTTTTCATTCACGCTTCACACACCCCAACAAGTAACCAATGACAACCTAAAATTTTTTTTTTTCTTTAAAAAAAAAAAAAAAAAAAACATCCCAGCCCAAAACGACACTTTAAAATTATTATTATTTTTTTTCTTATTAAAAAAAATAAAAAACCGGAGAAAGAGATCGGGGTGGCTCCAGCCACCCATTGGCTGGTCCGGCCACCCCCTTGGCCCAAAAAAAGAAAAATTTAACGGGCAGATTTCAGCCACAATTTCAGTTAGTGGTTTCTTTTACCACCTATATTGTACTTCTGTAATGTCCACCCCTCAAATGCACCTCGATCCCCCCCTTCTTTTTTTTTTTTTTTTTTTTTGGCCTTTTAGGGGTGGCCGGACCACCCCCTTAGCCATAGGGGTGGTTGAACGACCCCCATACCAGCCATGGGGGTGGCTCCAGCCACCCCTATCTCTTTCTCTGGTTTTTTTTTTTTTTAATATTTTTCATTTTCATTTTTATTTTTTTAAGAAAAAAATATATGTAATTTTAAGTTGTCATTAGGTACTTGTTGAGGTGTGTGAAGTGTTAATGAAAACTGCGTAGACTTTTTGCTGCACATCTGAGAATGGTACTGTAGCTGGAACAGTATCGTTTCAGCTACCGTGCCGTTCCGTGCTGTTGACAAACGGGGCCTAGAAGAACGACACCCAATTAGGGAGCAGAAGAAAATATGAACTAACTTGTATGCTTGATGATGTTAAATATCAAGGCCTTCCATGCTTCGAAAAATCTCGGTAGTCCATGTATATGTATTGTAATGAATCTGTAGTATAAATGCAATTCAACCCAATCTATATCATTCAGATGGACTTCAACACATAATGTCTCATTAAGCAAACAATATATGAAGCTAAAGCACACTCACCAGCACCCCACCCAGTCCTCATGCCACATGTTTCCTGGAAATTTCCAATGAACTGCAAGATGAGAATCAATCAATTTAAATTGATTTGTTCAATCAATTGTATGAGTTCATACATTAGAAATGACTACATCATATGCGAGCTCAGCTTTTGATTTGTTCAAAGAAGTGCATGCATGATCAAGCACGTACATCTACATCACAACATGTATGGTTATGCATGCTTTTGAATAAAGCAGTTGCCAATTTCTTCTAGAGCATAAAGAAATAATGAACAATTAAGCATGCACGCATACATGTACAAAGAAGTGCATGCATGATGAAGCACGTACATCTTCATAACATGTATAGTTATGCATGCACGTATGCATGCATGTACTTATCTATAGTGCTGCGAATTACTTCATTTGCAACATATATATATATATATATATATACACTAAGTTCTCAACGGTAAATAAGAAGATGATGAAAATATATTAAATTCTCAACGGTAACATATCACATTTTTAATAGATGAGCGTTTTCATACATAAAAATAAGCAAAATTACGTAATTTATTTATTTATTGATTTTTTAAATCGCAAGGGATCTTAATCCCCATATATATATATACCTTTAGTTTATAGTACTGGAGTTTGACCCACAAACCTTTTTGACTTCAGCCGCCATTAAATTGTTTAATGTTCAAGTCACATTTAGTGGTTGAATGTTTTTGAATCACACCAAGTCAAGAGAACATGGGGATGTCCTCCTCCTCCTCTTTCCTTCTCTTGTTCTTCTTGTTCTTCATCATTTTATCAATTGATTCAGCTGCTCCATCGTGCCCCATAGATCTCAGCTATGTGGAAACATTCCCATGGGACACTTCATCCTGCCTGGACCCCAACGGGAAATACTGCTGCCAGACCCTTCTCAGCCTCATCGACATGGGGCTTGCTCAACACCTCAAAGAAACCTCCATGTTCCAACTCCCAGACGCAGCTTCTTCATCTTCTTGCCTCTCCGATCTCCAAACCAAGCTCGCCGCCTTGTCGATCCAGCCCTCTGTCGTCCCTCGCTGCTTCCAAAACTCAACCCAGTTCGTCGCTAACCGTTCTAGTTGTGCTGGAATCATAACAGCCCAAGATTGGAATCAAAAGATCGGTTCAATGACTCCATTGGAAGATTTCTGCAAGGGAGAGTTAACCGGTGAGCCCATTTACATATAATGCAGGGTTTGTTAACTTTTAACTGGAATTTATAAAAAAAATAGGGGTATTAATGTCATTGTCTTATTTTTAACGTCTAAAATTTGACAAAATGATTCAAATTAACTGCAATTGAAAATTTGGTGTCCAAATTAAAAGAATTTGAATAATAGAAAGTCTTCTCAAATCGCATGATAATTCAGAATCTAAACCGAGAAGAACTCAAAATTTTTGATTAAAAAGTTTAATTTATATTTCTGACAGGTTTCATTCGGTGTAGCTCCTGCTTGGAAGCTCGCGTGAAGGTGGCTTCCCAGCTGACCAGTTTAGACCCGAACGGCACAAAATGCTTCTACTTCACAATCTTATACGCTGCAGGAATTGTTAACGAGTACGGCCCGAAGAACGCCAGCACTGCTTCCTGCGTTCTAGGCTTGCCATTGTCAGCCTCAGCGACAGACAAGTCATCGAACCATTTGAGCAGGAACATGATTATTGGATTGTCGGGTGCTCTTGTCGGCGTTCTGCTCGCTGTCGGAGTGATCATCCTGTACAGAAAACGGCGCAAGAAAGAAATGCAACAGGCTTTGCATGAAGAATATGTGAGCAATTTCAGAGCCAGCGTATTACCCAACACGGGCGCAAAATGGTTTCACGTGTCGGAGCTGGAGCGAGCCACGAACAGGTTTTGTCAGAGGAATTTGATCGGTCAAGGCGCACATGGGGTTGTTTACAGAGGAACTCTTGCAGATGGGAATTTGGTTGCGGTGAAACAACTTCTTGATTTGGATTCCAAAGGGGACGAAGATTTTTGCAATGAGATTGAGATCATTAGCAAAATAAGACACAGAAATCTTCTCTCCCTACGAGGCTGCTGCGTTACGAGCGACAATCTGAAAGGAAAGAGGAGGTTTTTGGTCTACAATTTCATGTCAAACGGCAGCCTTGGTGATCAATTGTATGAACAGAGCAGAAAGCAATTGACATGGCCTCAGCGCAAGAACATAGTTCTTGATGTCGCCAAAGGGCTTGCTTACTTGCATTATGGAATAAAACCGGCGATTTATCACCGAGACATAAAGCCCACCAACATACTTCTTGACTCGGAAATGAAGGCCAAACTGGCAGATTTCGGCCTGGCCAAGCAAAGCAACGAAGGCGAGTCTCATCTCACCACCAGAGTTGCCGGCACGCACGGTTACTTGGCGCCAGAGTATGCTCTGTACGGGCAACTAACAGAGAAGAGCGATGTTTACAGCTTTGGGGTTGTGATTCTGGAGATTATGAGTGGGAGGAAAGTGCTGGACACATCAAATTCTGCAGTGCTGTTGATCACGGACTGGGCTTGGATGCTTGCAAAATCAGGAAAAGTGGAAGAAATATTCGATGAGGGGATAAGAAAAGAAGGGCCAAAAGCTGTGATGGAGAGGTTTGTTCTTGTGGGGATGCTTTGTGCTCATGTTATGATGGCTTTTAGGCCTACCATTGCTGTGGCGCTTAAGATGTTGGAGGGTGACATTGAGATTCCTAGATTAACAGACAGGCCATTGCCGCCTAGTCACGAGTCATTTAGATCTTCTCTGCACTAGAGTTTATGAGCTCCAGTACGAAAACAGAGTAGACTGGAAAACCCAGATCTTCAAAGGTGCATGGCTATTGATATGTACTGGAAAGTCTGGAATTTAGTTTTTCCAATTTTATGGAATTAATTCAACTCTGAAATCACACCGACTGTAATGTTAGATAGAAGATGATCATATTTGTAACCATCTAAAATGTGCATAGGTTCTTGTTGATAAATGTTACCTCAGTGAATTTTTTTGTTTTTAACATGAACCCACCCGAAAAAGCGTTTTCTTTACCCGCTCTTAAAGAAAACGTGACTTTTATTCTCAGTTTGAAAGCCCATTCGGACAGACTAGCGAACGGACGTCTCTGGATCGTTTGCTAGCATGTTCAAATGGCCTAGCGAATGGATGCTACCTTGTTCTTTATTCAGTTCGATAATGATAGAGTGCAATTGTCTCTTCAGAGTTTAAATGAACCCTATCCGTCTGTAGAGTAGTCAATATATTAATTTGTAATAACTAATGTTGTCAGTCTTTTTTCTACAAATAAGCTGCGATATCAAATATCAATGTGTCAATTTGTAATGACTAATGTTAAGATATTTCCACACTCCCCTTGTGGTGCAGATGATCAGGAAGAAACCGCCCAAGAGGGTGAGGGTAATTTTCTTTGAATATTCAACCATGATATTAATGTCACTCATTTTATTTTCAGTGCTTCAGCTGAACTGTGATTCTCAGTTCTGTTCGACAATATGATTAAAATTTGCAACTGCGGCAAGAATCTATTTTTGAAAGGGATGATGTTAGGTAGAATGTTCAGTTCAAGTGAACTAACAAGAGAGGTTTCAGATCCAATGAAAAGAATTTGTGAAACTATGATGTCTTGCCCGGCATTAGCTCTTGATACTGCACTTAACCAAAGTGGAATTAGAATTTCTCCAGATATAGTTGAGGATGTCCTCAAGAGAGTCGAGAATGCTGGTATGTTGGCATATCGGTTCTTTGAATGGGCTGAGAGACAACGAAATTATGTGCACAGTGTCAGGGCTTACCACACCATGATCCAGTCTCTGGCCAAGATAAGGCAGTATCAGATCATGTGGGATCTTGAGAATTCTATGAGGAACAAGAGCATGCTAAATGTTGAGACATTTTGCATTATAATGAGAAAGTATGCCACCGCTCAGAAGGTGGAGGAGGTAGTTTACACATTCAATGTCATGGAGAAATATGATATCCCCCCAAATCTTGCAGTATTCAATGGCCTTCTAAGTGCCTTGTGCAAGTCCAAGAATGTGAGGAAGGCTCAGGAGATCTTTGACAGTATGAAAGATCGATTTGTTCCTGACTCAAAGACTTACAGTATATTGCTTGAGGGGTGGGGAAGGTCTCCAAATCTGCCCAAGGCAAGGGAGATTTTCCAGGAAATGGTTGACATGGGTTGCGACCCTGATATAGTGACCTTTGGCATCATGGTTGACGTTCTTTGCAAGGCAGGAAGAGTTGATGAAGCCATTGAAATCGTTAAGAAGATGGATACTGGGACTTGCAAGCCAACATCTTTCATTTATAGTGTTTTGGTTCATGCATATGGGATAGAAAACCGGATTGAAGATGCTGTAGGTATGTTCTTAGAAATGAAAAGACATGGAATTTAGCCTGATGTGGCAGCGTACAATGCCTTGATTGGTGCTTTCTGTAAGGTAAACAAGTTAAAGAATGTGTATAGGGTCTTAAATGATATGAAATGCAAGGGAGTTACTCCCAATTCAAGGACTTTCAACATTATTATACGTAGTTTGATAGTCCGCGGAGAGGCTGATGAGGCATCTAGAATCTTTCGCCGGATGATCAAGGTATGTGAACCAGATGCAGACACATATACAATGATGATAAAGCTGTCTTGTGAAAGCGATGCGCTGGATATGGCTCTTAAAGTGTGGAAGTACATGAAGTTGAAGCGATTTGTCCCAAGCATGCATACATTTTCGGTTCTTGTAAATGGATTGTGCAAGAAGGGGGATGTTACTAAGGCTTGTGTGTTATTGGAAGAGATGATAGAGAAGGGAATCCGACCAGCAGGTGGGACATTTGGGAGGTTGAGACAATTGCTTATAAAGGAAGGAAGAGAAGATGTACTCAAATTTCTTCAGGAGAAAATGAACCTTCTGGTCAAGGAGCCTTTATGTGATTGAGAAGCCATGGCTAGCAACATATTAAAACTAGAGCTGCTTATATTGTTGATCCTGCGTGCAAGTGGTTTGCAGGTCTGTGCTCTTCCCTCCATCACTCTGGATTTTTTTAGCATTTGATTGGATTGCCTAGTTTAATGTTTTCCATTCAAAACCTGATTTAAAATTCGTTTTTGAGCAATCAATATGTTTTGACTAGTGAAATCATCCTTACTGACAATTGATTCTTCCTCTAGCAGATCATTGTTGATGGCACCATAGAGGACATTACAGAGTATGTAAATCAATTGAAAGGATCAGGAAGTTTTACATTTGATGAGGTGACTTGATGAAAGATAACGAAGTGGGAAAGAGTAAAAATGATTTCCAAGTTTCCAGATTAAAAGGAAAAAAGTGACCGGTAACTCACACAAACTCGGAATGTGTTTGTATAAACTATATAGATTTGTCTTTTAAGTATTATTAACCATATGTGATCAAACAAATGTAATTGATTTTTCATATTTGCCGCCTACATTGCCAATTGATATTAGTTGCCTAATACATATGAATGAGGGAACTGTCGTTCAACAAGGAACGTGTTAATATGAGGAAAATGAACTTGTAGCAATGAGGCAAATCGCACATAAATATTTGTACTAGATTTTTAGGATTATATTTGAAAAATAGAGTTTTTAAGTCAAAAAAACGTTTTTTCGGCATAAATTTCATTTTTAAACTTTTGTCAAAAGTTCGTTTTGATAATTTTAAAGTTTTTTGGATCATTAGAAGCGTTTTTTCTTTTTTTACCAAACGGATACTCTTTTTTTTTTTTTTTTTTTTTTCAAACAAACTTATTGAATGTTAAAACGCATTTTTAAGCTTGTCAAACACATACTCAAACAGGCCCTAAGGCGTAAACACAAAAAATCCATCGCCGCCTAAGTCTACCCTGGTAGAGCCGAAGCCAAAGCACAGCATCTAGTATTAGTGCCAATGTGCCGTCAATGCCAACAGCTAAACTACCTTCATCATCGGTGCCAAACCCACCAAAGGTTGAAACCCCACCAAACATTTATAGACATTTCTTCGCTGCAAATGCTAGTTGTTGGTTTCTAGGCTTGATGTTGTAAACACTAATTTATGTTGCTTACTCTTTGAATTTTTTGAGAAAATTACATAGTGAAATATAAGTATGCGAATTTCTAGTTCATGATCATATATTAATACTAGTCTAAAAAGGCACATTTAATACTAATAGAGCATTATCATGTTTTCTCGTGAAGAAATGCTAGAGGTACTAACATTTTTACTAACAAATGAGTACTAACATGATGTGGAGCTTATTTATTGGTGATGATCAAAACAATCACAGAAAAATGCTACGAATATCAAGAAATAAGTTCCACATCATATTAGTATCTATTTGTTAATAAAAAAGTTAGTACCTCTAACATTTCTCTTTCTCATGTATACGTCCTGATTAAAAGTAGAAGAATAACCCTTCTTGAGTACAAGTTCTCACAATGCTACCAAACGGCAACCCTGTAGCAGGACTGGATAGAGTTTTGTCCAATAAATAGGCACCTATGGGCAAAAATGGCCATTGTTGTCAAATACCTGATACATCTTAAATGATACTCTTCCGTCTTCTTAGGTAAAATGTCCATATGATACTTGAAAACCATGAGAAACAGTAAAAAAAATCAAAATGGCAGATCATCATAAACTCATTTCCAATCTCAGATCCTTTTTGATTTTGATTCACTTTTGGTGAGCACCATCCCAGAAAGCTTGTTGACCTCATACAGAAATCCAGCTGAGAACAAGAAACTGCACGGAAATATGAGACATAAAAAATGTCGTCAATATGAAATTCTCAAGATATTTGAAACAGAATGGCAATCTATAATATTGATTGGGTAGAAAATTATCACTTTCCTATTGTTGAAATTCCTCTTAATCTGCCAGTCTAAACATTTCTAGATATCCATTGCAATTGTTCTAAATTCAATTCAATGAGGATCCTAGGATCTACAATTATCTGTATTATCTCTAAAGCCAAGGCATCCAAAATGAGCCTTTCTTTTTTCTTTTCACAGACCAGCAAGACAAAATGAATCTTTCTTTTCCCTGGCAGAGCCAAGGGTGGGGGGAATTGCCCACCCTGGCTCCTCAAAAAATATATTTTACATGAATAAAAAGACATTGCCCCTTTAACTCAAAATAATGTCTCTCCCACTTAGATTAATTATTTTTCCTTTATTTAGTTGCATTCTATCAAAAATACACTTTTTTTTTTTTTTTTTTTTTTTATAAGTAAATAAATTTCAAAAAAAGGGTAGAGAGGCACAACCCTGATAAATACATAAATCATATCAAACGAACTAGTGTTGAGAATGCTTTCAAATATATTCCCTGATGTATACATTCATATGAATATCCCAAGAAAAAGTAGTGAACCCTATTTCATAATTATTGCATACCATGTTGTGATACAAACTCGATGGACTGTGCTAGCAGCAATTAGAGCAACTGCTTCTGCTATTATGACTGCAAAAGAGAGGTAAACAGAATTGCTTCAGTTATTATTGTAAGAATGATATAGCAACTTATCAGAAGCCTGCAAGTAATGATTGTTGGTACACAGTGACACTTAAAAAGGAAGCCTAGAGTTCCAATTTGCTGTTGAATCTTCACGTGATTATTAAAATTGTTAAAAGCCCAAGGTGCTACAAGTTTCAGAAGCTATTAAGAAGAAAAAACAGCACTTGGGATGATGCTTAGGAAGAAAAAAAACAGCACTCTGGATGATGGAGTCCCTAACTTTTCATGTTCATTTTCGGTGGACCTCTGGCTGCCTTTGAATGTAATTGTGAAATCCATATTAGTAAAGAGAGCATTAATTACAAAATTAATTTCGAAAAGGCAATGCCTGAATTGATTATCGGCCTTTGGAATTTTTGGACAAAATTTCATCAAGTAAAGATCCTCTATTTGCTTTTCCTTTCTTTCAAATGGGCCAAACTTGAAATAAATAAAAAAATTATAAGTAATTCAATCTTAAAATGGGGGTGGGGGGAAAGCAAATTTGACAATTAATGATATATAAAGTTCCAATACTCTACAAGTTTATACTATCACGAAGGCTCTAGTTTAGCTATAATGCAAGCGCTCACAAAAGCTAGTAGGATTCGGGGGGAAAACCCAAGTCATGCACGATGTTGTCCAAAACTGGCAGACACCCATGCCCATGTTAAGCACAAACATGGGGGGTGAGCTTGGTACTATTGGCAGATAAGCAGAGAGATATGCACACACAGTCACATAAAACCAGGCTTATGGATGGTGGCTCAGATGTATACACACAAGCACTAAATGGGTATGGGCAAGCAGTGGACTTGACAGACATGGTAAATATATGCACCATGCTTGCAGACTATGATGCCCAAAGACTAGTAAAGTAAGATCCTACTTGATTAATGCCATGCGGACAAAATGTCTTTGACTGGGTAAAATATAGTGTAATGGGTAGGAAAACTGAAAAGGATCCAATCTATATCATTCAGATGGACTTCAACACATAATGTCTCATTAAGCAAACAATATATGAAGCTAAAGCACACTCACCAGCACCCCACCCAGTCCTCATGCCACATGTTTCCTGGAAATTTCCAATGAACTGCAAGAAGAGAATCAATCAATTTAAATTGATATGTTCAATCAATTGTATGAGTTCATACATTAGAAATGACTACATCATATGTGAGCTCAGCTTTTGATTTGTTCAAAGAAGTGCATGCATGATCAAGCACGTACATCTACATCACAACATGTATGGTTATGCATGCTTTTGAATAAATCAGTTGCCAATTTATTCTAGAGCATAAAGAAATAATGAACAATTAAGCATGCACATATACATGTACAAAGAAGTGCATGCATGATGAAGCACGTACATCTTCATAACATGTATAGTTATGCATGCACGTATGCATGTACTTATCTATAGTGCTGCGATGATTACTTCATTTGCTTTTGTTTTTAAATATTTCATTCAAATTGTCTAACCATGGAGCAGAATCCCTCTTACCAACAGTCCCATAGAGTAACAGCTTCTATTGGTAAACATTTTTTGTACATGGGGTCCCCCCATCCCCCTCCTTCCCCCTTCTTCAGACATTGTTATTATTCATGAAAGAAAAAAGCTGAAGGTCAAAATTTCAAAAACACTGCTAACTTCACAGAGTAACTCTTAAGTAAGAAAGCATGTACAAGATGCTCTAAATTAATGTTAGATTAGTGGGGAGGTGCTGTGCACTAATCTGTCAAACTTAGCATAGTTGTGCACGTCAATTTGTAATTTCCTTCTCACCCCAATCCACTAATTAGTTAATTTTGACACTGATTTTGAAAGTAGAATGGACATTGCAAATTAAAATTGAATTAAATTGTTGATTGCAAAAATTTATAGTTTAGAGGAGCTCTAGAACTCACAGTCAGCAGCACAAGAAATACAAGAGAACTGGTGAACCCCCCGAGTATGGTAAACAGCTCAGACGACGCTAACTTCCCTCTGTAAACTTCTTGAAGTGAGAGAATGACCATGAATAGAAGGAAAGAATAGAGCATGGAACTCCCTGCCCCTGCCATGGACTTCCAAGTAGCAAAGACAATTAAAAAGAACAATCAGCAATATTATTCAATAAACATAACAACGATGACTGCCAACTCTCAAATCCACAAGCCCATAAACAACCCTACAAACAGAAAAAGCAAATCATTTCCTCGTCCGAACGTCAAATAAAATGTACGCATATCTTCACATTTAAAAAGAGCAAACGAACCCAAATTCTTTCTCATATGCATTGACAAAGGCACCCGATTGAGAAAACCCTATCTAGCTGTTTGATTGCAAGAGTTTTTCTTTTTTTTTTTGGTTCTCTTTTCTCGGGGCCTGAAGCAGTAAGAGATCTGAGATTGGACAAACTTGTTTTAATTTTTGTTTTCTAATCCTAATGAATAGATTTTCGCGGCAACCAAACAGAGTGTTAAGAGAGTGCGAGAGAAATCATACCTCAGACCCGTAGCTTTTCCCGTAGAATTTAGATCCCCTTCTCTACTCTTCTCCTCAAGGGACAAGGTCAAGTCTTCGTTCCAGTAAAATCACTGAAATGCCTACACATTACAATAAGAAGGCTGTTTCGACATTAAGGTAAATGTTGAGGGACAAAGACGTCCATATATACAACCTAAAGGGACGGCGTCGTTTTTCCACTGGAAGTCCGAAGTCGTTTCATGACAAACGTCGTTTGGCGTCGTTAATCTCGCGACCAAACGGCGTCGTATTTACAAAGTTTCCATTTTATGCCTCTCTCCCGGCGATTTTTGGCGAAGTGGTGGCGATGGATTTGCCGGAGTGCCCGGTGTGTCTCCAGAACTACGACGGAGCGTGCGCGATCCCGCGGGTGCTTGCTTGTGGGCACACTGTCTGTGAGGCCTGCCTTGGTAACCTGCCCGAGCGGTACCCAGGGACCGTTCGCTGCCCGGAGTGTACCCAATTGGTGAAGTGCCCTGCCCAAGGTCCCTCCGCTCTGCCCAAGAACATCGACCTCCTCCGCCTCTGTCTTTCTCAAAACCCTGATCCTAATCCCCATATATCCCAAAAACCCCGCGAACATTCCCCAAATTACGACGATCGCCATCGATTCTTGCCTCGATTTTGGTCTGACGAGTTCTATTCTCTCTGGAAGGACTGGGTCCTCCAGAACGACGCTGTTTTCGTTGAACCAAAGGATGAAGAAGAAGAAGGAGGAAGAGGAGAAGGTCTGTGTGCTGTGTTAGGTGGAAGAACGGGTACTGTTTCTTCGTTGCCACTTCGTGGGGGGTTCAGGGAGAACCAAAGGTTGAGTCTTGTGCGGCTTGTTTCGTTGTCTACCGTGAGTGACTCTTCTGTGTTTGATTATAGCTACGTTGCGCGGATTATGAGATGCTTGAGTGTAATGGAAGAGGAGGAGAGAGATGAACTGGGCTTGGTTCTGAGAGCTTCTTTGGGGCAACAGAGTGGGATGTGTAAAGTTTATGGCTTGTGGGGTGATTTGGAAAGTGGGTTTTTAGATTTAGTGTGTGAGAGACTAAGAGGAAGTTTCTTGGAGAAGTTGGGTGATTTGAGAAGTGGTTTTGGTGGGGGTGGGGGTGATGGAGATGAGGAGGGTTCAAATAAAGATGATATGTCTGGTTTTGCAATGATCGGTGTGGGAACTTGTGAGGCAGTGATTGCTCTGCATTTGGAAAGTTTAGTAATCGGTTGTTTGGGTCTTTCATGCTTTACTTTCGACGATTTTGGTCATGTTTATGTGGATTTGAGTGAGGTGTTGGTGGCGGGAAGGAAGGTTCGTAAGAGTGTTGTGGAAGCTGTTTCTGGTAGGTCAAGAATTGATAACGACGAGTTGGGAGTGATTTTCAGTGGTTTATTGAAAAAAGGGGCTTTTTTGAGCCCCGAGCTGTTGCTTGAGTTGTTGCAGAAAGAGGGCGTTGCAGTAGAATGTGGAAGCTCAAGTTTTTCAGTTAGCTGTAGTTCAGATGTTTGGTCATTAGCCTGTGTGCTAATCAGGCTTATTATTGGACAATCATTCACTGACGAGATTTCGGAAATAAGCGTAGAAGGCTCTGATTATTCTACTCTGTACGTGAGTTGGGTGGGGAAAGTTAGTTCTTTGTTGGAAACCAATTTAGGTTCAGCATATGCTTCATTGAGTCAGATTCTCTGTAAATGTTTGAATTTTGATCCAGATAGTCGCCCACTTGCAACTGATGTAAGAAAATGCTTAAGGGAATTGCTAATCAAACCTCAATTTGATGTCTTGGGTGGTTTTGAGTGTGCAATTAACGAGGACAACAAATGGCATTGCTTGATTTTTGGGAAACTGTGTCAGTTGCCCACCGAAAGAGCAGGAATACGGGAAGAAGATGGTGGAGCAGAATTTGATCAAGTTGACAAAAACTTCGTTGATGGCCTCTCTGAGGGAGTTATCAAATTTAAAGATCTTCAGGGTCATCTTGATTGTATTACAGGGTTAGCAGTTGGAGGTATGAATTATATACGGCTTTTTTAAAAAAAAAATTCCAAGTATAATTATATCTCAAAAGTTAATTTTTATACTACATAGTTCACTTATCAAAAAAAAAAATTTATACTACATAGTACATAGTAATCCATGGACAGGGATTCAGTTATTTGGGTATTAAGACTGCTGTCAGAATGCTGAAACTTGAGAATTAAGATATCTCCCAAAGGGCAAGGGGTCGTGACTCGTGAGTCTGAGGTTTATTTAGTTCCCAGTACTATGTCTATGTGTGCCAAGTGGTGGAACATAGTGGCATGTCTGTAATTACGGTGAAAGAGCGGGGAAAGCTAGGTAGGCCTTACCGTGATGGCTCCCGTTAATTGGAACATGATGAACCTGAGGCTTGCAAGTTGGGGATTACCTCAATTCTTTAGTGTGCATTCAAAGCTTTGAAACTTCAATGGTTGCAAATGCAAGCTGTGAACTTGATGTTTAAGCATAATCAGCATATTCTTCTTCAAACCCATACAATCATTTTTATTGAAGTGTACAAACTGTGACTTAACAGTGTGCTAAACTTTTATGCTCTCCAAGAAAACGAAAATGAATAAAATAAGATGTTGTTGGGGCACCCTGGTGCCTTAGCAAATTTTATTCTGTCCGAGTATATTGCTTTCAAATGACTACTTTTCTTTTATCTTGTAGGGGGTTTTCTGTTTAGCTCCTCATTTGATAAAACTATTCACGTATGGTCTTTGCAGGTACAGACTCTAAAGGCACAATTTTTGAAGTTCCAAGTTTTACTACTAGTTCAATTTGTAGAGAATAATGTTAATTAATTTAATTGTTTTTTGACAAATATATTGCTTCCATCATTGGTGATGATAGTTTCAAAAAGCTGAAGTGCAGTAATATTAGTAGTTTCCAGTTACATTTCTATCAAGTAAAATTTTCAAATGCCTTAAGACATTTGAAAGGTTGCTTGTAGTGATAAATTAAAACAACGATTCGTATTCCTGATTTTCATACATTCTTAATTATCTTCCCTGAAATGTATTAGCAAGTCTTGTCTAGTCTACCTGTTTGCTCTTCTATAGTACACATTGTTTCACTACTGTATTTGTAATTCTGCATCAGCATGATTAGAACCCTTGGAAGATATAAGATAGAAACTGATTGTATGATGTCGTAAAGTTGTCCTTGGAGATAAATGTGAAGGAATAGGGATTTACTATCATTTGATTTATTTAGCTTTTTTATTTTTATTTTCTTAGTTTTGGGGATTGTATTACTTCTCTTCAACTCTAATAAGTTCCTTTGGTGCATATATAATGTAGGACTTCTCTCATGTACACACATTTAGAGGTCATGAGCATAGAGTCATGGCTCTACTTTATGTGGATGAAGAACAACTGTGCATAAGTGGTGATAGTGGTGGTGGCATATTTGTCTGGGGCAGTAGTGTCCCGCTTGTTCAAGATCCTTTAAAGAAATGGCACGAGGAGAAAGATTGGCGCTATAGTGGTATTCATGCCCTAACCATTTCAGGAAATGGCTATCTCTATTCTGGCGGTGGAGATAAATCAATAAAAGCATGGTCATTGCAGGTAATTTATTGTATTATCATGTGCCGTGTTATTTTTACAAATATATTTCCAGTGTTATGTGAAGATACATGAGCTAGATTTTCTTTTCCAGGATGGCATTCTGTCATGCACAATGAATGGACATAAATCAACTGTTTCATCACTTGCTGTATGTGATGGGGTTCTTTACAGTGGCAGTTGGGATGGAACGATCCGATTATGGAGTCTTGATGATCATAGTCCATTGGCAGTGTTGGGGGAAGACACGCGTGGAAATGTGGCCTCTGTCTTGTCCCTTGCTGCTGACAAGCATATGCTCATTGCAGCTCATGAAAATGGATGTATCAAGGTTTTATATTCTCCACTTGCTTGAGCTGGGTTATATTAGTTGAGGGGTATTTTGACACCACTTGGATATGAAATGATTTTTTTAGACTCTCAAGTTATTAATTCAATAGCCTGCCTGAAATGATTTTGTCATGGTAGGTTGAGTATATTATCATAATGAGAATGAAAAGCAGAAAGCATTCCATTTATCAAATCTTAAAGTTTCCTTGCACATATTCAAAGAAAGGCAGACTCGCAGTGCTATAAGATCCTCAAACTCATGTCGGCTGACTTGTGAGACAAAGTGGAAACTTTCTTCTTCTATGAACTTGGAATGTGCGTATACGAACTTTCTAGCACACAAAAAACAAAAACTGGCATTTTTGTTGACTGGTCATACCAATAAAGCACTAAGCATTCCCTGCACCATCAAGTTTCAAAGCCAATAAGGATTTGCTGTTTGTTGTTTTTTAACCTATGGACTTCATTGCTAAGTAATCATATGCTTTTGCTACTTCCTTCAGGTCTGGAGGAACGATGTATTAATGAAATCTACACAATTACACAGTGGTTCCATTTTTACTACTGGTTTGGAGGGTAAATGGCTATTTACAGGAGGCTGGGACAAAATTGTCAAAGTACAGGTACACATGCAAAATACAGAATATGTTTCTATGTATATAATGAAATTTAGCAACTTTGCCATGTTAACCCATTTGAGAGTTCATTCTGTAATACTTGGTGGCATCTGGAATTTCTTTCAGCTCTGAATCTAATTTAAATTGGTGAATAGATGATCTATTGTTTTCATTTGATTTTTTTTCCCTGCACTTGAGTTCTTTTTCAGTTTTTGCAGACTGATTAACTTAGCTATTGACTTGTAGGAATTATCAGGTGATGAGTTTCAAATAGACATCATACCAACTGGATCCATCCCTTGTGGTTCTGTCATAACAGCTTTGTTATGCTGGCAAGGAAAGCTTATAGTCGGATTTGCTGATAGGTCTGTCAAGGTATGACACATTTTGTGCTATAAAGTTCACGAGAGACTCACACTATAGTCTTTGTTTTTCAATCTTTTTGTAGGTTGATGCTTTGACATTTGCATGAAAATGAAGCCTAGATTTTGTTTTCTTTAAGGCATTCTTCATTATAGCTGGCATTTAATTTGTTTGAACCATTTAATTTCAATAATTTGTTGAACGGTAAGCATCCATAGCCATTCTCAATTGTCCTTTCATTTTTGCTTTCACAATATATTAAATGCTCAATCAGTGGATCTTGATTTGATTACACCAGGTGTATTATTATGGGAAGTGATGCTAGTGTCACCTGGTATGCTGTTGTTGCTTTGCTTTTTGTGATCAAAGTCTCACTTCAAAGATGTTGCTGAAAGCTGATTGATAGATCTGGTAGTTTTGGCATAGTACCAGATGTTGAAATTCCACAAGCAAGATACATTCATGAACAAAATCTCATATTGCAAATAGGAGATAGATTGAAAATTACTGTTTATACAACACAAATTACTGTTCAATGTAACAAGTGGTAGTGAAGATCCTGGTGCGTGTATATATAAACTGATATAAATCATACTAAATTGCAATTACACATGTTTGGGCATCTTTGTAGTTCTTTTCTTTCTCTATCCTGCTTTTCCATTAGACATTGTTGTGCAACCACGGACAAAAGATAACATGACAAGCACAAAGAACACATGGAAAACACTGTACATCCCATTTATGGTCAAATTGATCGGTTAGTTTTGTGAGAGGGTTTAAAAAGACAACCTTGAATATGATCAAGGAGACAATGAAATTAAACTTTGAATTTAATGGGATTTATCCACTCCTCTACAAATTATTTGGGGGGAAATGAAAAATAAATAAATAAATAAGTAAAACAATTAATCGTAAAATCTTTCCAAAGAATATTATCAGTGCCATGCCTTCTGTTTAGGCCAGCATTCACCTGAAAGTGGTAGAGTTCGCTTGTGATCTTTCTCCCTACGTCCATTATGTTCTTTTCACACTTGGGATGATTTTTTTATTTTATTTTATGTACATTACAACAACAAATAGAAAAGCAACATAAAAACCCTAACTAGGCCAAGCAGAGGGAAGTGGATCATTTCCTCTAACGAGGAAAATAAAGAGAAGGGAGAGGAGAAATGAGAATGATGCCATAAAAATCTATGGTTGCGGCCCAATTTGCCATGGAATGGGCGCAAAAGTTTGCACTTCTGTTGACTTTTTTAATTTTCCAAATAGAAGAAGTTGTGATAGAGTCGAGAGTATCATAAATAACATAATCGATGCGCCAGTCTTGTGATATTCTAGGATGCTTAAGAGCTAGAATAACAACCAGAGAGTCGCATTCAAGAATAAACGAATTTATGTCAAAGAAAAAAGCCAAGGACATAACCATATGAGCAGTTAAAGCTTAACCACAATTGGAATGACATGAAAAATTGACATGAGAGACCATTATTTGTTTAGTTTAATAACTGTATATCATGTTAATTTGCCTAGTATAAGTAAATTAGAATCTAGCTGAAGCTTAAGCTCAAGGTCAAACTCAAAAGCTTGCTTAATAAAATGAGTCGAGCTGAAACTTAAGGTGCTTTCTATCTACTTTGAGTTCTCGAATTAGAATATATTTTTCAGAGTAATACTTACACTTATTTATTATAGAGAAATGCTCATTTATTAATTTCATTTCACACTCACACCTGTGATATAATTTTAAGTGGTTTTTTTTTTTAATTTTTTTTAAATGACTTATAGTCTATTATGTCTCATTACTTGGTAGCCTAAACTTCAATTTTTCTTTCTTTAAACCCTCTGAAGGAAAGAAGAGAAACACACGCACACAAACAAGAAAGCAACTCCACACTCATGGCCACTGTGCCTGCTCTCCTAAACCCCTCTTTCCTCCCCGCAAATCCTCCCAAACGAACAACCTCTTTATCTCTTACGAAACCTTTTATCACTCTACCTCCTCCTCCTCCTTCTGCTTCTTCTTTTTATCGGCTGCGACGACGTCGTGTGGCCCATTCACCCGTTGCAGCGTCCGTGAAGGTTCTACTCTGCTCGACGATCACCATATGTTTGACAATATGTTTATGTTATATTTTTCACAACTACTTCTTTTTTTTCCTCCCGTTTAGGACCATTTGGGTCTTCTGAGTAAGACGTGGAGTGATTACACGAGCTTAAACCAATGGGTTGTGCGCGACTATTACCGTCTAGTGAACTCCGTGAACGCCTTCGAGCCGCAGATTCAGAGGCTCTCGGATGAGCAGGTTTCTGGGTTCAAATTGGTTTTCGCTTAGCTGCATTTTCTTTTGTTGGTGTATTTTTGTATTACGGGTTTGTGTTTGTTGTTATAGCTTGCTGCGAAAACCGTTGAGTTTCGTCGTCGAATAAGGCATGGGGAGACGCTTGCCGATATTCAAGCTGGTTAAATAACCTGCTTTTCTATTTGAGTTTCAAATTGTGGACAAATGAATTTATTAATATGGACAATGTTTGTTTAATTGTAATCTTTGCAGAGGCATTTGCTGTTGTTCGTGAAGCAGCAATAAGGAAACTTGGAATGCGGCATTTTGATGTGCAGGTCTCTGTCTTATACTCACACAACCACCCAGAGACACATTTTGCCACGTTTTTATTCTCTTAAACGTGTCAATAAGCTTATATATGTTTCCAATTTCAATGATAGGTGATTGGTGGAGCGGTGCTTCATGATGGGTCTATTGCCGAGATGAAAACGGGAGAAGGAAAGACACTGGTGTCCACATTAGCAGCATATCTTAATGCCCTGACTGGTGAGGGTGTTCATGGTACGTGGTTTATTATAACCTGTTTGTTCGATTGTTTAACTTTCTTTGAGAAATTAGAGTATGTTACGGGAAGTTACTACATGCTGGTAATAAAGCATAATTTTAGAACTAGGTTGATATACTTTTTTGTGCAAATTTTTGAATTTATGTGCTTGGGAAAGCCAAAGGGATATTGGTATAACAAAAACAACAACGACTGGCAACAATAATAATAATGATAATGGGGAAAACAATTCAATATGGGAAGAGTTTCTACTCTCGGTCATCTACCTTTTGAGGCTCCATTTGTTTTGCAAGAAGCCATTTCCAGATAAGAACTCATGATTAAGTTTGTTTCTCTTTAAACCAATTGGTCAAATGTTTCTGCCTAACTGCATCTGAAGATTATTTCACATGCTTTGTTTCTTGCAATAGAAACACTTTCCTAAAAAACAAGATAACACCAGAGTAGCTTTAAATAACTGTGGTTGTAATGATTCATGTGGTCCTTCTCATGCCGGAAAAATATGGTAAAAATGACGTCAAATCAATTTTATGGGATTTTTCTTTTCAATGTTAATGTGGAGTAGTTGAATTTAGATAAGCTTCCTTTTAACAAGTATTTGTTATTAGGTAACTTAACATTAGCTTTTCCAAGTGCTACCACATAAAAGCATGAGTTTGTCTGCCAGGAAATACCTTTCATCACGATAGTAATAAAAATCCACCTAAAGAATTTTTTGTTTTGAAAGAAATTTTTTAAGAAGTCGGATGGACTTATTCCTTCCATGCTGTTCAATGAGAAGAGAAACGTGCATTTTCCCTTCTTGCCATTGTTTGAAGCTGCTATCATATATTTTTTTTCTTTAAGAATAATATTTTAAACACAAAAGCCCAAGTATCAGGGTGAGCATTTAGTTTGTAGGTATGTAATATCATATAATATGTTTCCACTAGAAGCACTAGATAGACCTCTTTTGTAGCCTTTATTTTTGCCAAATATTTAATGTAAGATCATGTATCTTGTCTGAATTAACTTTTATTTTATTTTCACAGAAAAAATTGAAAGTTGCCAGCCCAATATAATTTATAAGAACTTCACTTTGGCATATGCAGACAGTTGATTGTATTGGCATTCCTAACCTCACTGATATCTGGCTCCTGAATGACCATTGTATATAATTTATTGGTAGATTTGGGAAGATAGGAGAATCTGTGAGAAATACTTGAAGTCCTATATATCGGTATATTTTAAGTTGAGACTGATAAAAACATGTGCATGTGAGTTCAAATTTTATTTTATTTTATTTATTTTTTTAAACATGTATGAATATAATAATCAAATGCATATAATATGAAAGCAAACAACATCCAATGACAGAATAGGTGGTCAGTTGTAACATCTCGGTCCCATACATGGAAGATGGGGAGTACCCCACATAGAATGGGTAATTTATAAAAATAGTCATGAGTGCTAAGTGCCACATTGCCTAGTTATTAGGTGAAACTGAACTTTATAATGAATTTTAAGGAAGCTTCAAATTGACTAGTTATTTTGGGGTAATAGCGTAGATGTGGCTAGCGCTTTTTCCTAGGCCGTTATAAATAGTATTAGAGCTATTTAGTAACGCTAGGTTATGTGATACTAGAACACTATATGACGTGCCCCTAACGAGGACGTCGGAGTTTAAGAGGGTGAGGTTCTAACACCCTTGTCCTATATTGGGGAGATGAGAAGTAGCCCATATAAAGTAGGTGGTTTATAAAGATAGTCATGAGTGTTAAGTTCCACATTGTCTAGTTACTAGGTGAAACTAGGCTTTATAAGGAATTCTAGGAAAACTCTAAATTGACTAGTCATTTTGGTGTGTTAGTGCAGATATAGCTAGCACTTTTCTTTGGGTCATTACATCAATGTCTCTTTCTCTATAGGAACTAAACTGTTGGTAGATTGTTTGAAATTATTTCTACTAAAGTATTGCTGAAATGATTTGTTTGCACTTATGATTGCTTCAAGGTTTTAAAAGGACAGATAATGCATTGGATTCTTTTGTTAAAGCTGATGAGGGTGTCGGTTGCTAATGATGTTTTCTCTCTCTCTCTCTCTCTCTCTCTCAACAGTGGTAACCGTTAATGATTATTTAGCTCAACGTGATGCTGAGTGGATGGGTCGTGTTCATCGTTTCCTAGGTCTTTCTGTGGGTCTAATTCAGGTAATTTCCCGTGAATCCAGCAAAAAGAAGAAGGAAAAAGATATAAAAAAGAAAGAAAAGGTGATTGACCATAAGTAAATGCAAACTTTTCAAGCAAGTGCAGGGGTAAGCTAGGCTACAACCTGGGTCCTACTGATATACTGTTTGGGACATAAGGGCTGGCCCAGACTCCCAGTAAAGTTATTTTGTATACGATAAAGACTTCTATAAATCACTATTAAAATGGACATCTATATTGCAACTTATATAGCTTTGATCTTTGTTGCTTGCATATATAGAGGGGGATGACAGCCGAACAGCGAAGATCCAACTATGGATGTGATATAACATACACCAATAATTCAGTAAGTAGTTTCCATGTTTATGTAGTACTCTGATGCTTATTGCAGGTGTTTTATGGCTTTACAGTAGTTTATTAACAATCTTGTTGAATTTTTTTTTATGCAGTTGATTATTGACCTGTACACCCTTTATTTATTTTCCTCGTTTCTGATTTGTTGTTTTTCTGAATGTTGTCAGGAGCTTGGGTTTGATTATCTGCGAGATAATCTTGCTGGAAATAGTGGACAACTTGTGATGAGATGGTATATTTCATAATTAATTGAAGTTCATCTTTATTTTTGTTATTGGACTACTAGGAGTATTCACTGCAAAGCAGGCCGAAGCCATTTCATTTTGCAATAGTTGACGAAGTCGATTCAGTCCTTATAGATGAAGGAAGAAATCCTTTGTTAATCAGTGGGCAGGTAATGCTGGCCTGCTTTTATAAGTGGCAGCTCTTTAAAAATTAAGAAGTATAGTCTTGCATGGTAAAATTTTACAACAATATATAGAAGTATGTTATTAACAGACTATCCTTCCTTTTCTTTATTTCAGGCTAGTAAAGATGCTGCAAGATATCCAGTTGCTGCTAAAGTAGCCGAGCTACTTGTGCAGGGCCTTGTGAGTCTAGTCTTTTTCTTTTCTTATGTTTGGTTAAACTACTATATTATTGTTCTTGAGCAGTTCAGCAGACTTATGGTTTGGTTCCATCATGTTATATGTAAACTAAACTGCCCTCTAATACAATTTTCTTGATAGCATTACAACGTGGAGCTTAAAGATAATTCAGTGGAGTTGACTGAGGAAGGGATTGCGCTTGCTGAGACGGCTCTCGAAACAAATGACCTATGGGATGAAAATGATCCCTGGGCTAGGTGAACATGGATTTCTTTTGGTTTTGTCGTCACTGTAATGTTTTTTTGATAAGTATCGTCACTGTAATGTTATTACTGTGTTTGACAAATAGTGTGTGAAATATCAATATTACCTGCTGTCTTTTTCTCATACCATTCTCTATTGTTCCCTTTTTAACTAGCTCTTTCAAGTAATTACAAACCACCTTTTTCTGTTTTTCCTGGGAAGTTTCAAACAACTCTTATTTTGTTTGATTCAGAATGCTTCAGTGATTGAAGTGAACTTGATGCGTATAGCACATCAGCTGCTTTATCCATTAGCAATTATGAGTTGTTTTCTTTTAAATTTCAACTTTGTAGTTAACATTGAATTATCACAGGTTTGTGATGAATGCTTTGAAGGCTAAAGAATTCTACCGGCGAGATGTCCAATACATTGTCAGAGATGGGAAGGCTCTCATAATCAATGAGGTATTGCTTGGCATTTTATGCATTTTAATTCTCTGAGTATGTTCATTTATCAGATAATCAGCTTGTATTGTTTTTGTTCTAACTTTTCTTATTTGTTTTTGTCCTTTTGTGTTTAGCTTTTGGTTGTTGTCACTCTTCTACAATAAAAGATCACAAATTTTATTCTCAGATTATGCTGGATTTTGCTCTGGCACATACTGATCTGAGACGATTTTACAGCAGTAGGAAGAAAATTACAAAGAAGAATGATTGAGAATCCAAATCCACGCCTAAATGCCCCCTAACTGAAATCTACATAGTATATTCTATTGTCCTTAGACATTTACATTAGGGCAAGGAAAATATCCAAATTAACTACACTACAATCAATAAGCTTACTAATATTTAATGAACAATTAGGTGACAAGTATCTGAAACAGGAAAATAGAAACATCAAATGCATTATGTATGTATGTATGTATGTATGTGTATACATATACTTTGTGGGTATAAATCATGTTCTTACCTAGTTTGCTGGCTTAAAAGCTTTGACAAAATGGTGATCATGATGATGTTGATGGCATAATTCATTGGCAAATAGGTTTTGAAGGAATCTCATTGTTCAATTAAATTGAAATTTTCAAAAAATATCTGCAGCTGACAGGCAGAGTTGAAGACAAGAGGAGATGGTCTGATGGGATTCATCAGGCTGTTGAGGCTAAAGAAGGTCTGAAGATTCAGGTATATCTTGATCTATAACGTTTGATTATGAAGTTTTTTCTGCACACTATCATGATTTATATTGACCTTATGTGATTCTAAGTGTAATATTTGTGCACTTGTTAGGCCGATTCAGTTATTGTGGCACAAATCACGTATCAGTCACTCTTTAAGCTTTACCCAAAGCTGTCAGGGATGACTGGGACTGCAAAAACGGAAGTATGGACGTTAATATGGATTCTAACCTTGTATTTGACCGTTATTGTGAATTATTTCTTTGCTAGTTTTTTCTAATGCTGTTCTCCTGAAAAGATTTCCATTTTAATCATTCCAGGAGAAAGAGTTCTTGAAAATGTTCCAGATTCCAGTTATTGAAGTGCCCACAAACCTTCCAAATATTCGTAGAGATTTACCCATCCAAGCTTTTGCTGTAGGGCGTTTAACTTTTATACTTTATTTTTTTTATGTTTGCTTTATTTCAACTTGACTAATGCTCTGGGTTGTATGCTATTTTAGACTGCTCGTGGAAAATGGGAACATGTTCGTCAAGAGGTTGCATACATGTTTAGATTGGGCCGTCCTGTTTTAGTTGGAACCACTAGGTGAATCTCTGGTTTGCCTGTCAATATGTCCTATTTAACAAGCTGTCACTAGGCTTTGTATGGCTAGTTTAATCTGCCTCCATGATTTATATCCTAGTATTTCAATGTTTATATCTTGACTTTGGTACAATATATTGGATGTTTCATGCTGCCTGCACTATATGTGCTGAACAAAGTGGGAGGGGGCTAAAGAAGTTCTAAGATATATTGATGGCCTCTGCCCCTTAAACAAGAACCTTAACTTTGTGGAAAGGCAGCCCTTCTAAACATAATGGGAGTCAACATTCAATGACATAAAAACTTGGTCGAAACAATAAGATTATCCATATCCTCATGAGGTCTTCCACCAATCCCAAGTAGGATAAGGTTGATATTCATGTGATCGTATGAAGTTTAATCTTGAAAGGGTTTGTTTTGAATAATAAACTAATCAAGAGAAAGAAAAAGTACATGAGTGGATCCTTCCCCTGTAGTAGAACTTATTTCTTTCAGGAATTTATCTTCTGTTTGTTAAGATAGAATTGACTGAAGGGAAAGGAGGAAGGAAAAGCATGGCATTCCATGCCGTATTTTGACATGATAAACATGTTCTGGAATATGAATGCATTCCTTTCCAGATTATTGGTTTTTGAACTATGATTTTTGAAGGAAATAATATGCCCTTGTCATTAGGATTGACAATTTTTGATATGATCTGCCAATCTGATATTAACCCAGCACAACATTAGAGGGTTACGTGGGTAATGCCGGGTAGGATGAAGGAATGCTTGGGAAATTGGAGAGGACAAAGGGGTAAGCGTACAGTTCGGCAAATTTGGAGAATGGCTCCTTTGTATGTAATGTGGTGTCTATGGACAAAAAGGAATGCACGGAGTTTTGAGGACCGTGAATTTGGACTCATAAAGTTGAAGAAAAGGGTGCTCCAAACACTTTACTCATGGAGAGTAATGTGGCATTCATCGCAAGCTTCAACGCTTGCTGAATTCTTAGATTCATGTGCTTCATTTTCAGCTTAAAAGCTATTGAAGGAACTGGCCCGTTTAATTAAATGAGTTGGCTTAAGGTTGACCTATATAGTCTTCTATTCATACTTCAACACAACCTGAACTTGATATACGACATTTAAGGCTGACAATTTTTGACATGACCTGTGAACCCAACACGCAATTAGTGGGGTAAGGTTGATGGGTATGACCCGTTTAATTAAATGACTTGAGTTAGGATTGACCTATATAATCTTATATCATGCCTCAAAACAACCCAAACCCAACATGTGAACACGAATTGTTGATCCTACTTGTCATGTATAGTAATTTAATGCTATTAGTTCTCTCCTTTATTCCCATCAAGCAACATAGGTGATGCGTTTTGCTGTTAGATGCTACTTGGGTTTAGTTTGAATAAGGATGTCTCTTCCCTACATGCAAGCTACAATGTTGATAAGGTTGGAATTGTTGGTTAATTATCATCTTTGGAATACTATAGAAGGCAGCTGATTTATGACTTAGAATTCTCATCTTCTTGATGCAGTGTCGAGAATTCTGAACATTTGTCTGATCTGCTGAAGGAATGGAATATCCCTCACAATGTCTTGAATGCACGACCCAAGGTTTGTTGAATGCACATTTTTCATTTTTGGCTCCAGTGCTCATTAGATGGCATTTCTTTTATCTTTATGTACACTCTCATTACCCGTCTGTTTCTTTGCTTTTCGTCAGTATGCTGGAAAGGAGGCTGAAATTGTTGCCCAGGCAGGACGAAAATATGCCATCACCATCTCCACAAATATGGCTGGTAGAGGCACTGATATAATCCTAGGAGGAAATCCAAAAGTAGGTGTGCTTGTTAGATAAATTATGGCCAATGTCTTGGTTAAATATGATGAACATTTTATGCCTATATATCTATTTTAGTTTGATATTTTGTTGTTTGGAGTGTAACTTTGACAATGAGCAGGAATTAACTTTGCTGTCTTTCTGGTTGTGATTTATAAAGATGCTTGCAAAAGAAGTTATAGAGGATAGCTTACTTTCATCTTTGACACGAGAAGCTCCTAACATTGAAGTTGATGGCGAGACAATTTCACAAAAGGTGATTCATTGTTGTCTCTAAGTGGTGCTAAACAATAAATTCCGTATCTAATCAATCTTTTAGTGTAGGTATTGTCAAAGATAAAGGTTGGATCATCATCAGCTGCACTGCTAGCTAAGACAGCCCTAATGGGTTGGTGACTCTACACTTGAAATATATATTACTCCAAACTCATTTTGGATGAAATTTGTTTTCATATTACTCTTTGATATGCGTGTCTCTATAATTTGATGTATTCTGTTCATTTCAATTGAATCACCCAGCTAAATATGTATGCAAAAGTGAGGGTAAGAGCTGGACCTACCAGAAGGCAAAATCTTTGATCTCAGAGGCTGTGGAAATGAGTCAATCAATTAATTTGAAAGAAATAGAAAAGCTTGCTGATGAAGAGTCTGAGATGTACCCTCTGGGCCCTACTATAGCACTAGCTTATCTGTCAGTTCTGAAGGATTGTGAAGTACACTGTTCCCACGAAGGGTCTGAGGTGAAAAAACTAGGGGGGCTTCATGTGATCGGGACATCCTTGCATGAATCTCGGAGAATAGATAACCAGGTAAGTCCTTAACTGCACTGATGTTTCAGTGAAAACAAATATTATAGATCTAAGGCTACTCCCCATACGCTTCTGTTGTGCCCCCTTAGCTGTTTTTCAATGAATTATCCACTCATTTAAAAAAAAAGAAGAGAATTTTCTGGTTTTTGCTATGTATTTCTTTTAGACATGGTTTTGATCCATTAATGATAGAATTTTTTTACAGCTTCGTGGAAGAGCAGGAAGGCAAGGGGATCCTGGATCAACACGGTTTATGGTGAGGTAATGGTCTTTATCTATCTGTAAATATAAATGACTATGGTCAGCCATAGTAATGAACTGAAGTTCCTAATATACACTACAAACACATAGCAGAAAAGGTGGCTAAATTTTGGTCTGCTCAGTTCTATGATGAAATCATCAAGTTCTTAGGTTAGTGTAGTCAACAGGTATGTTTTATGAGTCCATATTGTCAGCGCGTGTAAGAGCATCGCGACGTCTGTGGGGCGATCCAATTTAGGTATTAGTTCCGCTTTAAGTTTCGTTCGATTGCAATGAGTTATGTGAGTGATATCTATGCTGATATGAAAACTTTCGAGTTGTCGATAAAAGAGGGGTCATTGAGTTTACGTATTATTGAGAGAGGTAGAGGGGTTACCCGACCGGTGGCTCTGGCAAGGCCGCAAGAGTAGTGTGGTATGGTTGTTGGCTACGGTTGGAGGAGGTGATAAACCCGAAGTTAAGGGATTTTTATAGGACTGTAAGGGTTGGAAGCAGGGCTTACTTTGTGCAGAGGCGCACGAATAGCCATGGCTGGTACATGGCATTGGCAGAATATGGAGGAGGATGGTGTGGCTTCATCGTTCTTCCGGAGGGCCAAGAAGGCAGAGGGTAGAGCATATTTGCTGCCTAGTTTAGAAAGGTGGTAACGTGTTTAATTTGATTGTAGACGTTGGGAGTAGGGGTATGGTCTCCCGGCAGGTGTATGGTGGTTCAACATTGAAGGGATTGAGTGATATTCAGCCTGTGCTGGTGAAGGACCCGAGGATGAACCAGGAAAGACGCTGACCCTTCAATATGTGATATTTTATTGTAATGTTGTTCAAGAAGGGTGGACTTCTAACATTTGAATTTGTGACTCTGTGTACGGCATAGATTCCCAAAGAATGTAGAACTATAAATGGACCTTTTCATCTTTCTACACTTTTTTCTGTGTGCACGTGCATTTATATATATATATATATATATATATATATATATAGAGAGAGAGAGAGAGAGAGAGAGAGAGATATGTAAGTTTGATAATCTACTTTTTGTTATTCTTATTTTTACAAAGGTGCCTTAGCTAAAGTTTCATACAATTGTATTCATATGACAGCTTGCAGGATGAAATGTTTCAGAAGTTTAATTTTGATACTGAATGGGCAGTGAGGATTATATCTAAGATTACAAATGACGAGGATATACCAATTGAGGGCCAAGCAATTGTAAAGCAGGTCATGGTTCAACTTGTCCCTGATGATATTTTCACTCACTCATTCTTGAATACTTTTTCCTTGAATTATTTGCTTATTTATTTGGGAAATTGTTCCAAAAGTTTCTCAGTTTTTCCCGTGTGACAAGTAGCTCGAGTTTCTAATTTTAACAATTATAGGTTCGAATTTTGACTTTGTGAATGGAAGAATTGCCAGCTGTTTTTTTCTCCATGCTAGACCAATAAAAATGTGCCATGTGTATCCAGATCCATGTCATCATAACACGTATGCAGTTATGCACAAAGAAAAAAAAAAAGGAACTGAAAAAAAAGAAAACAAAGAGTTGAGATGGGTGGTAGGGGATGGAGTTCTGCTGTCACCACCACTCTTTACACCCTGCGCCCCTATAGTGGTGGGTGGTGGAGGCTGGAACTCCACCCTGCAGATGGGGGCAGATCTCCACGCCTCTGTGGTGATGCAAAGATATCTCCACTCCCGCACCTTTGTGGGGGTGGAGATCCACCACTATAAAGGGAGCAGTGGGGGTGGCTCCACCTCTGCCCACCTCTATAGGAGTGGAGATCCATCTCCACAAGGAGGCAGTGGTAGATCACCCCATAAAGGGTGAGGGGTGGCTCGTCCCCCGCCTCTTTGTGGGGGTGGAGATCTATCCCCGCCCCTCTGCCCACAAATGTGGGTGAAGGTGAAGCCACCCACAACTGCCCTTTTTATGGGGTTGGATCTCCTGCCCTGCAGAGGTGGGGATGGAGATCTGCTCCCCCCCACAGGGGGTATAGATCCCAACCTCTACTGCCCCCCTCCACAAGGATGGGAGGGTGGAGATGGGCAGTAGGGGTGGACCCCCCCCAAAGCCATGTCCACCTTTAAACCCCCCCCGGACCCAAAGGCATCTCCTGCTTTAAACCCCAAAGCCATCCCACCTTTAAAAAGAAAAAAAAAAAAAAAAAAAAATTGGGCATAATTGATGAAGAGAAGATGAGAACGAGGCTTGTTAAAAGCTAGATGGAAAATATGATGGAAGGACTTATTTGTCACAAGGCTAAAAACTTAATTTAATTTTCAAATTAGACACGTAGCCGCTTATTTGTTCTCGGGGACTTTCGGGGAAATTTCTCTATTTATTTTTCAGTATGTTTTCTGGTTGATTTATCATCCTTTTGCTCTTAACATGAATTATCAAAATCTTATAGCTCTTGGCCCTGCAAATCAACGTGGAGAAGTTCTTCTTTGGCATAAGAAAGAGCCTGGTTGAGTTTGATGAAGTATTAGAGGTCTGCATGGCAATGCCTTTTCTCGATATTTGCACATCTCTTTTTTATCAATTACTTTTGCATTGCAAAAGTGTGAATAGTTTATTTCATGTAAATATCTTTCTAAATTAAAAAAAAAAATAATAATAATAAAAAAAAAAAAAACAGATATTATGATCTTTAATCGACTTATTAAATTGAACTAGAAAAATCTTTTAGTTATCTATCAGTAGCTCACTAAATTGTTTGGTTTTCTCATATCAGGTGCAACGAAAGCACGTCTACGACCTTAGGCAATTAATTTTAACGGGTGATAGTGAAAGTTGTTCCCAACACATTCTCCAGTGAGTGCCTTTTAGTTCTCAGTACTGAATTTAAAACGTTGAATTTTTGTTTCCATTATTTTTGCTCCTTTGAGTTCTCTGAAAAAGTTGCTTATAGGTACATGCAAGCTGTGGTGGATGAAATTGTTTGTGGGAATGTTGATCCGCTGAAGGTAATTGAGATCTCCCTGTAGGATGTTGGATGTACTGCATGCGCTTACATAGCCTTTTTTGTTTTCCTCTGTTTGATAGCATCCCAGGAGCTGGAGCTTGGGTAAGCTCTTGAGGGAGTTCATCTCAATTGCGGGGCCGCTGTTGGATGGTGAGCTGATATGTAACAATTACTTGGTCTTGGATTTCTTTGCACTTCTTTTTCAATTTTCAAATTAAAATGATGGTATGCTTTGTTAAAATATATCCGCAGCAGATGGAACTTTTGAAGACTCATTTTCAGGGATCACTGAGGAGGCATTGCTTGATTCTATTGGACAACTGCATGACTTCAGTTCAATTGATATTGACAACTTTTACCTTCCAAAATTGCCAAAACCTCCAAATTCCTTTAGAGGAGTACGTAGGAAGAGCTCTTCATTAAAACGTTGGCTCACTATATGCTCTGATGATTTGACTACGTGAGTAGTTTTGATAGTCTATATATAATTGAAACTTTTCTTTTCGTTTTTGTTGTTCTTAAAATTTCTCAAGTTCAAGGTCTCACCGTTATGTATAATGTAGGAATGGAGGGTACCGGCCCATTATAAATCTTCTTCGCAAGTACCTTGGAGATGTTCTAATTGCTTCATATTTAACTGCTGTTCAAGAATCAGGTTATACTGATGCATATGTAAAAGAAATTGAGGTAGGTCCTTTCTTTTTTTAATGCTCTCTTTCTGATGGAATAAAAGCTTGGTTTACTTAGTGAAAATTGATCCAAACCAACAAGGTCCTTGAAAGTGCTGCTGATTGTTGTTTTACCTGCTTCAAGAAAGTTTATAAATTTATCCTTCTTTTTCATTTCCTTATTTTTATTTTTTAAATTTGAATCACAGAGAGCCGTTCTTGTTAAGACTCTAGATCTTTTTTGGAGGGATCATCTTGTAAACATGAACAGGCTTAGCTCAGCGGTAATGTATATGTTCTTGTTCATTTGATCTCTTTGACTTTCCTGTAAGCATGGGCTTACGTAAGTTTTCTGCCAGGTAAATATAAGGAGTTTTGGGCACAGGAATCCTCTTGAAGAATACAAAATTGATGGGTGTCGATTTTTCATTTCGATGCTCGGTGCAACTCGAAGGCTAACTGTAGAGTCACTCTTGCGCTATTGGTCATCCCCAATGGAGTCCCAAGAACTATTTGTATCATAAAAGCAGAATAAATTTCACGCTGTATGTATGAGCTTCTGCTTTTGTCCTAGTTTCCGTTCTTTTTTCAAATAGCAATTATCATAAGATCTTGTGAACTCACTATTTCTGTTAGGGTGTCTCAAAATAGTATCAGTTGGTTTCCTTATTAAACGAAGTATGAACTAAACAGTGGCAACCCTTCTTCATTTTCTTTTTCTCTGTGGAATTGGTCATATTAATGTTTCATATCGTGATCTAGATTAAGAAGTATTCTTTATTGGTCGGCAGGATGATTTGGGGAGTTCAGGATGATCTTCTTCCTGCATTGGTGTGACTTAGCAGGATATTATGGGGAGTTCAGATGATGTTGTTCTATGGTCACGTAACTTCTACATTGTATTGGTTAAAGTTCACTTACAAGATAACATCGTTTGTGCTTGCAGTTGCTTGTCTGTCTTTTGAACTAATGTTCAAACCAAGTTTTATCCCACACTCTTGGGGAATTTTGTTGCTCCCGGATATTGGGGTAATAAAACTTGTCTCTTTTTTTGTTTTTGTTCCTTTAAACCCTTTTGTGGATTTAGAGTTAGGACATTGCAGTGAGAATTACTCTTTTTTTTGACTGGCAGCCGGCAGGAACCTAAGGGAGTTCAGGATAATGTTGATCCAGATGATCAGAGATTTGGGCCAAATAACTTAGTTAATTCAGAGAAATGGGGATTCCATAAGGGTCTCGCTATAAAGACGTTTAGCAGCAGCAGTGCATGACTGGCTCCACATTGAACCAACAAATAGACCACATCATCTCCTTGATACATTCTTTGCCTATGTAATTATGTTTCGGCCAAAAACAGGTGTAAAAATCAAATGCATGTAAGATCCCTTTTCCGTTGGCATACTACAGATTTGGGTGTCAGACTTTTATGACGAAAGCCACTGTCTCACGTAGGTGGACTGCCATTGATGACTGTCATAGTTTTTCTTGTATATACATTTTATTATCTTTGAAATTTGATCAGCTTCTACCAATTGCCTGTACAGAATTGATCTTGTTTGTTGACTAGAAGTTGATGTTCAGAACAAACCCCCCACACCCCCAAGAATGACTTGCCTTGCTTAACATACAATTTCTTTTAATTAAATTGTACTATCTTAGGTTCTTTATTAGATTGGATATTGACATCTATTTTCTTGGGGATGTAATATTGATACATTTACACCCATGTGATGACACTATTTTTTTTTACAATGAATATGGGATGTGCATGCGTTTCGATCTTCATTGATTTTATCTTCCATATTTGATCTCATAATTGTGTGTTTTGTGCTCGGACTTGGAATCCGATCCGATCAGGAAGAACCAGAGGCAGTAGTTTCACTGCCACTGTCGTGAGAGATTTGAGAGGCCATAGGAGATTTAGACAGAGATTAGGGGCTCTGATACCATAATAAGTAACACATAATTCTGCATAATTGTTTTTACTTGCTTTGATTGATACATTTGATCATTGTTTTGTAGACTGACTTGTACAACTACTGTTTAATTATAACACTACTCTTTAGCCTTATCACTACATGATTTGAGTAGGATCTTGAGTCTTCCTCCTATCCTTCGAAGAGTTGTTGACTGGTGCAGCTTCTACATCTTGAGTCTTGACATAAATCATATGTATTGATGATGGATATATTGCTCTTCTATCACAACTTTCTTGTTTCTTATATGCATTGAAGAGACAAAGATAGAGCAGTTTTAAATGTCTCCATTCTGTACGTCAATATTCTTTACTGGTCCCTTGAACCATTTCCTTGCATCCAAGACCCACCAGAGCATTATCAGTGTCAATACTGCAGAAACGGCTACAGGTGCATAGTTGAAAGTATCCCATCGGAGAGGATAAAGATTTGGCAACAAAAAGACACAGCATGTATAACATATATATAGGAAAGCTATCAAGCAAACTGGCCTGCTTGCTCTACCCAAATAGAAGGGACCTGGCTTAAAATTCTTCTCATCCATCACCAGCCTTGCGAAAATTGGGACAGCATAGCCTCCCACCCATCCAATGGTGCTAATTGAAATGATGGCGGTGTAAACCACATTGAGTTTCAAGATGGGAAGTCCAATGATAATGGTAATGGCTGCACACAACCACACTGCATTTGTTGGAACCTTGTGCTTTGGATGTATTTTTATCCAGATACGTGAAAATGGAACTCCTCCATCCCTTGACAGAGCATAAACCTAGGGGTGGAAAATATATTTGCATTATTATTGTTAATATAATGTCAGAGAGGGAGAGACAGATTTTTCAGTTTGCTTACTACTCTAGCAGCACTAGTTAGGTTGGAGAGTCCACAAAAGAAGAAAGCTCCCCAAATGATGCAGAGGAAAATGATGGCTCCAGTGCCACTGTGATACCTTCGATAAAATGCATCATAAATTATCTGTGCTGGCACGAATGCACCGGCTGTCTCATTGTTTGGGTCATATAAATAGGCTGGATCCTGCATTATCAATTATTGCTTAGCATCAAACTTAATGCTCTATTGAAACAAAAACCAAATACTTTAATATATATATACCTGGATGCTGAAAGTAAGAGCTAAAAGATAAGCCCATCCAAAGGCTGAAGTGATTCCTATACTAGAAAGAATGGCCAGCGGACCAGTTCGGTCTGCACCTTTTGTTTCCTCAGTTAGATGGGCTGCAGAGTCATAGCCATACAAACAGTATTGGCTTAGAAGTACTGACAGGATCATTGCATAAGGTTTACTGTGTATTCCAGTTGACTCGGGAGATGTTTCAAAATGAGTGAACACATAGGATGCTGATTGTGTCGAGCTTGCTATCAGAGGAAGACCTATAATTACAATGAATCCACCCATCACCTGCATGCTTTTCATGACATGTCAGCTGATGAAATCTTGATCATTAATTAGTCATGAAGGTTATTTATTTATTCTTTCAAATTTATAAGGAAAAAAACACATTTTAGAGTGTTCACAAAGATGAAGGATGTTTTTTTTTTTGTTGTTAGTTTGGCTTGGCTCATTCGGTGTTATGTTTGTATCATTTGAAAATGAGGTTTCACATGAAGAATTGAAGTTTCAGTCTAGTGTGTCCAAACACCCAGAAGACAGGTCCGGACAGCAATTCTAGGAGCAATCCACAATGACTGATGTGTCCGGATAGGGTGTGACCGTGTGAGCATGTCTGGACACCGTTTCTAGGGACTTCATTTCAGAAGACATGTCCAAACAGCCAGAAGACGTGTCTGGACAGGATTTCAAGAGACTTCATTTCAGACGACATGTCTGGACACCCAGAAGTTGTCTGGACATAAATTTCAGAGAGGTCCTATTTACAAACAAATGGTTTTTCATTTTTAACTATTTAATTTATGTACTTGGTTAAAAAAACACACCTGCCACCATACAGAAATTACGTCGAGAAATGCTACGACTTGTAATGCAAAGGAATTGAGCACTGCCCATATGAGGGTTAGGCAAATATATATAGAAACAAATACACTCCGTGGTACGAAGTAGCCTCCACCCTTGTTTGTCCCAGTGGACAAAAGAATTATCATCTGCAATGCCTGTGCTCCTGCGTATGCCTAGCTAATAACAATCAAAAAGCGAAAAAGAAAATGAAACTTTCTGGTGAAGCAAACATTTTCTGGAAACAAGAAAGAAAAAATGAGCTCGAAAATAGTTGCAGTACCTGTGTGCCAATTCCAGAAACGACACCAATGGTTTCTAACCAAGCGCAGCACCACGATGCAAATGGCCCCCATCGGGGTCCAGCCAAATGGGCAGCCCAAAAATAAAGGGAGCCAGTAGTCTGTATTGTAAATGTTTCCACAGCCATATCAAGAGTGTTACAAAAAATAGGGTTGAAAAAGCGGTTAGTAAAATCTACTAATCGTTTAGACGGTTAACCAGTTAATAGGTTATTAACCGCTAACTCTTTTTTTAAATAAAAAAATTTAAAAATGTATTTTTATATATAAATATAATATATTATATAATATAGGTAGAAGGCGGTTAACGATTTTTTTTAAAACCTAAAAAAGGCCTAGGCAGTTAGCGGTTTTTTCTAACCGCCTTCAAAAGCAATTAGCCGTTAACATAAATAATAACTCTTCAAAAAAACAAAAATTGGTCTCTTGGAACATGGTGGATAGTCCAACTCCTCAAAGTTCTCATAACTTCTTTTATATCTTCCACTATATGCCCATAACTCGCTCCATTCAACTCCAGACTTGTAATGGCCTTAACAATTATCATTGAGTCACCCTCCAACTCTACTGAAGGTAGCCCAAGATCTTTACATAAATCCACTGCATGACAGGCCGCAATAGCTTCTGCTGTAGTAGGTTCAAAGGCCCCTTTAATACTTTTGCTTTGCGCTGCACACACCTGTCCTAAATGATCCCTGATAACCACACCAACTCCCATACATGCTAGTCTAGGATTAATCCCTGCATCCCAATTCACCTTGTAAGCTCCCAACATTGGTGGTCTCCACCATTGCCTATGTTTTATGTTGGTTCATTATGTTTTTCTTCAACTTAGTCTATAAAAATGACATGTGTCTTGAGCATGTGAGATGCATATGTTTTTTTAATAGTAGAGACAAAGTTGAAATAAATTTTATTAAAAACTTATGTGCATCTCACATGTTATTAAAAAAAAATGGACATGTGTCACTTTTATAAACTAGGTTGAAGGAAATTCCTCCAACCGAGTTTATAAGAAAACTTTGTCCAAAATATTTTATATCGAAACAAACCTACTATAATATGAACAGGCTAATATTGGTTCCAACTATAGCCTTTCCCAAAAGCAACCTAAATTTCTTTTATCATTTGCCAAATTATCAGATTTCCCAAAGCATTCTAAAATATCTTTTAGTCAGATATCATCTTACCTGAAGTAGTACTCAAGTTTCTATTTTTTTTTTTTTTCTTGAAACATTGTTCTACATATGTACTGTCCCATAAACATCCTAAAAACCTTTCATATTGACTTCGTTTGTCCATGTTCAATAAAAATTAAAGGTATTTAAGAACATTATTATGTTGTTATTTATACATGGACATGATATTTTCAAACAAAACATCTATGTTAGGATAAAGAGTGTATATACAATTATACAAAACATTAAAGGAGAAAGCAAAAACATAAAGAAGAACAAGAACAAGAACATGAAGAAGAAGAAAGCATACTGGAAACGAGGAGCATATCTCAGCCATGGCGAAACCAACAAACCAGGTGAAGAATGTAACGGCAACATAACCCCATATCAAGCTTGCAGGGCCAGCATAAAGTAGGCTAGGGCCGTACAGTGGAGTTCCAGAAAAAAATGACATGGTCGAAAAAGTTATTGCGAATGTCTTAAACAAACTCTGCAATTTAATTCCCAGAAAGCGAGAGGAAACAAATGAACAAGTTCTGGATATATATATATAGTACTAATCCTTAAAACATATCAAAGATTGACACACTTATATATATATATATATATACCATTTCTCTTCTGAGTTCTTGCTTGTATCCAAGCTCATTGAGACGCTTTTCTCCAGAATCCATTTCCATGGCTGTTGGATACACCTGTCTAAAAGCCGTATGTGTAGATCAATAGTAGATGGTGTTAACTACCAAAATATATATGTTGAGAAGGGAGGGAGAAGTAGAAGTAGAAGTGCCAATTACTTGTCCAAATTTACTTATTTGGAAAAACAAATTGGAGCCAAAGAAGGGTATGCAAAGTCAACTAGATTTTGTCTGGACATAAAACTTGATTTTAGCTAGTACGTACTAGACTTGGTTAATGCACTATATATATATATATATATATGGGAAAGAGCTAAGTTCCATGAAAAGTCAACCCTTTTTTTTTCTTTTACACAGAAAAAAGGGGGTTGACTTTGATATTGTGTATGTTCTTATGTTTGAATTAGAATATGTTTGGAGAGGCCCCAGACTTTAATATTTTGTATGTTTTTATGTATAAATTAGGATATGTTTGGAGACTTAGATATCAAACATGTATTAATATGTACGTATACTTTAGTTGATGTTGATTTCGATTAATTGCAAACACTACTCTCTAGCCTTATCACTACATGATTTTTTTTTTTTTTTCTTCAGGGAAGAACACAAAAGAAACGAGATAGACTCCTCAACAACAAAATTCAAACGGGAAAGGCAATACAAAAGTGGTAATAGAAACAAACAGTAGGCAATAGAACAAAAAAGGATCTAGGCCTTTCTATGGGCCACATGAAGCGTTATACAAGGACAAAATGACTTCATTAAAAGCCCTATATATACAGTACAGGCAATTGCCACTGTTAAGTAGTTGTCGCAGGGGGAAGCATTGCCAAAAACCGAACGAGATCTATTGACAAGGAACAAACACCGGTTACAAAAGTCTCTGCTTTCAGATCCGTCCATGTACAAAAAGGCTAGGAGAAGGTAACCCAAACAACACAAAAAAGGCAGCATGAATGATGTTAAGCTGACATTACATTTGTCTCTGATCGAGTTAGATCTTGAGTCTTCTTCCTATCCTGCAACTTCTACATCTCGAGTCTTGACACAAATCATATGTACATGCAGCTGAGTATAAAGCTCACTTTTATTGCTCTATTCAACATATATTGCAAAGAGCAAACTAATTGTAAGAAAGTTATTTAAGATGATGAATATGCTTCTCTTTTATTACAACTTTCTTGTTTTTTCTTTGTCTTTATATGCTTTGAAGAGACAAAGATAGAACAATTCTAAACGTCAATATTCTTTACTGGTCCCTTGAACCATTTCCTTGCATCCAAGACCCACCAGAGCATTATCAGTGTCAATGCTGCAGAAACGGCTACAGGTGCATAGTTGAAAGTATCCCATTTGAGAGGATAAAAAGTTGGCAATAAGAAGACAGAGCATGTATAACATATATACAGGAAAGCTATCAAGCAAACTGGCCTGCTTGCTCTACCCAAATAGAAGGGACCTGGCTTAAATTTCTTCTCATCCATTACCAGCCTTGCGAAAATTGGGACAGCATAGCCCCCCACCCATCCAATGGTGCTAATTGAAATGATGGCGGTGTAAACCACATTGAGTTTCAAGATGGGAAGTCCCATGATAATGGTAATGACAGCACACAACCACACTGCATTTATTGGAACCTTGTGCTTTGGATGTATTTTTATCCAGATACGTGAAAATGGAACTCCCCCATCCCTTGACAGAGCATAAACCTATGGAGTGGAAAACAAAC
>NC_081546.1:5955307-5984968 GCF_901000735.1 Corylus avellana | reverse complement strand
AAACGGCTACAGGTGCATAGTTGAAAGTATCCCATCGGAGAGGATAAAGATTTGGCAACAAAAAGACACAGCATGTATAACATATATATAGGAAAGCTATCAAGCAAACTGGCCTGCTTGCTCTACCCAAATAGAAGGGACCTGGCTTAAAATTCTTCTCATCCATCACCAGCCTTGCGAAAATTGGGACAGCATAGCCTCCCACCCATCCAATGGTGCTAATTGAAATGATGGCGGTGTAAACCACATTGAGTTTCAAGATGGGAAGTCCAATGATAATGGTAATGGCTGCACACAACCACACTGCATTTGTTGGAACCTTGTGCTTTGGATGTATTTTTATCCAGATACGTGAAAATGGAACTCCTCCATCCCTTGACAGAGCATAAACCTAGGGGTGGAAAATATATTTGCATTATTATTGTTAATATAATGTCAGAGAGGGAGAGACAGATTTTTCAGTTTGCTTACTACTCTAGCAGCACTAGTTAGGTTGGAGAGTCCACAAAAGAAGAAAGCTCCCCAAATGATGCAGAGGAAAATGATGGCTCCAGTGCCACTGTGATACCTTCGATAAAATGCATCATAAATTATCTGTGCTGGCACGAATGCACCGGCTGTCTCATTGTTTGGGTCATATAAATAGGCTGGATCCTGCATTATCAATTATTGCTTAGCATCAAACTTAATGCTCTATTGAAACAAAAACCAAATACTTTAATATATATATACCTGGATGCTGAAAGTAAGAGCTAAAAGATAAGCCCATCCAAAGGCTGAAGTGATTCCTATACTAGAAAGAATGGCCAGCGGACCAGTTCGGTCTGCACCTTTTGTTTCCTCAGTTAGATGGGCTGCAGAGTCATAGCCATACAAACAGTATTGGCTTAGAAGTACTGACAGGATCATTGCATAAGGTTTACTGTGTATTCCAGTTGACTCGGGAGATGTTTCAAAATGAGTGAACACATAGGATGCTGATTGTGTCGAGCTTGCTATCAGAGGAAGACCTATAATTACAATGAATCCACCCATCACCTGCATGCTTTTCATGACATGTCAGCTGATGAAATCTTGATCATTAATTAGTCATGAAGGTTATTTATTTATTCTTTCAAATTTATAAGGAAAAAAACACATTTTAGAGTGTTCACAAAGATGAAGGATGTTTTTTTTTTTGTTGTTAGTTTGGCTTGGCTCATTCGTTATGTTTGTATCATTTGAAAATGAGGTTTCACATGAAGAATTGAAGTTTCAGTCTAGTGTGTCCAAACACCCAGAAGACAGGTCCGGACAGCAATTCTAGGAGCAATCCACAATGACTGATGTGTCCGGATAGGGTGTGACCGTGTGAGCATGTCTGGACACCGTTTCTAGGGACTTCATTTCAGAAGACATGTCCAAACAGCCAGAAGACGTGTCTGGACAGGATTTCAAGAGACTTCATTTCAGACGACATGTCTGGACACCCAGAAGTTGTCTGGACATAAATTTCAGAGAGGTCCTATTTACAAACAAATGGTTTTTCATTTTTAACTATTTAATTTATGTACTTGGTTAAAAAAACACACCTGCCACCATACAGAAATTACGTCGAGAAATGCTACGACTTGTAATGCAAAGGAATTGAGCACTGCCCATATGAGGGTTAGGCAAATATATATAGAAACAAATACACTCCGTGGTACGAAGTAGCCTCCACCCTTGTTTGTCCCAGTGGACAAAAGAATTATCATCTGCAATGCCTGTGCTCCTGCGTATGCCTAGCTAATAACAATCAAAAAGCGAAAAAGAAAATGAAACTTTCTGGTGAAGCAAACATTTTCTGGAAACAAGAAAGAAAAAATGAGCTCGAAAATAGTTGCAGTACCTGTGTGCCAATTCCAGAAACGACACCAATGGTTTCTAACCAAGCGCAGCACCACGATGCAAATGGCCCCCATCGGGGTCCAGCCAAATGGGCAGCCCAAAAATAAAGGGAGCCAGTAGTCTGTATTGTAAATGTTTCCACAGCCATATCAAGAGTGTTACAAAAAATAGGGTTGAAAAAGCGGTTAGTAAAATCTACTAATCGTTTAGACGGTTAACCAGTTAATAGGTTATTAACCGCTAACTCTTTTTTTAAATAAAAAAATTTAAAAATGTATTTTTATATATAAATATAATATATTATATAATATAGGTAGAAGGCGGTTAACGATTTTTTTTAAAACCTAAAAAAGGCCTAGGCAGTTAGCGGTTTTTTCTAACCGCCTTCAAAAGCAATTAGCCGTTAACATAAATAATAACTCTTCAAAAAAACAAAAATTGGTCTCTTGGAACATGGTGGATAGTCCAACTCCTCAAAGTTCTCATAACTTCTTTTATATCTTCCACTATATGCCCATAACTCGCTCCATTCAACTCCAGACTTGTAATGGCCTTAACAATTATCATTGAGTCACCCTCCAACTCTACTGAAGGTAGCCCAAGATCTTTACATAAATCCACTGCATGACAGGCCGCAATAGCTTCTGCTGTAGTAGGTTCAAAGGCCCCTTTAATACTTTTGCTTTGCGCTGCACACACCTGTCCTAAATGATCCCTGATAACCACACCAACTCCCATACATGCTAGTCTAGGATTAATCCCTGCATCCCAATTCACCTTGTAAGCTCCCAACATTGGTGGTCTCCACCATTGCCTATGTTTTATGTTGGTTCATTATGTTTTTCTTCAACTTAGTCTATAAAAATGACATGTGTCTTGAGCATGTGAGATGCATATGTTTTTTTAATAGTAGAGACAAAGTTGAAATAAATTTTATTAAAAACTTATGTGCATCTCACATGTTATTAAAAAAAAATGGACATGTGTCACTTTTATAAACTAGGTTGAAGGAAATTCCTCCAACCGAGTTTATAAGAAAACTTTGTCCAAAATATTTTATATCGAAACAAACCTACTATAATATGAACAGGCTAATATTGGTTCCAACTATAGCCTTTCCCAAAAGCAACCTAAATTTCTTTTATCATTTGCCAAATTATCAGATTTCCCAAAGCATTCTAAAATATCTTTTAGTCAGATATCATCTTACCTGAAGTAGTACTCAAGTTTCTATTTTTTTTTTTTTTCTTGAAACATTGTTCTACATATGTACTGTCCCATAAACATCCTAAAAACCTTTCATATTGACTTCGTTTGTCCATGTTCAATAAAAATTAAAGGTATTTAAGAACATTATTATGTTGTTATTTATACATGGACATGATATTTTCAAACAAAACATCTATGTTAGGATAAAGAGTGTATATACAATTATACAAAACATTAAAGGAGAAAGCAAAAACATAAAGAAGAACAAGAACAAGAACATGAAGAAGAAGAAAGCATACTGGAAACGAGGAGCATATCTCAGCCATGGCGAAACCAACAAACCAGGTGAAGAATGTAACGGCAACATAACCCCATATCAAGCTTGCAGGGCCAGCATAAAGTAGGCTAGGGCCGTACAGTGGAGTTCCAGAAAAAAATGACATGGTCGAAAAAGTTATTGCGAATGTCTTAAACAAACTCTGCAATTTAATTCCCAGAAAGCGAGAGGAAACAAATGAACAAGTTCTGGATATATATATATAGTACTAATCCTTAAAACATATCAAAGATTGACACACTTATATATATATATATATATACCATTTCTCTTCTGAGTTCTTGCTTGTATCCAAGCTCATTGAGACGCTTTTCTCCAGAATCCATTTCCATGGCTGTTGGATACACCTGTCTAAAAGCCGTATGTGTAGATCAATAGTAGATGGTGTTAACTACCAAAATATATATGTTGAGAAGGGAGGGAGAAGTAGAAGTAGAAGTGCCAATTACTTGTCCAAATTTACTTATTTGGAAAAACAAATTGGAGCCAAAGAAGGGTATGCAAAGTCAACTAGATTTTGTCTGGACATAAAACTTGATTTTAGCTAGTACGTACTAGACTTGGTTAATGCACTATATATATATATATATATATGGGAAAGAGCTAAGTTCCATGAAAAGTCAACCCTTTTTTTTTCTTTTACACAGAAAAAAGGGGGTTGACTTTGATATTGTGTATGTTCTTATGTTTGAATTAGAATATGTTTGGAGAGGCCCCAGACTTTAATATTTTGTATGTTTTTATGTATAAATTAGGATATGTTTGGAGACTTAGATATCAAACATGTATTAATATGTACGTATACTTTAGTTGATGTTGATTTCGATTAATTGCAAACACTACTCTCTAGCCTTATCACTACATGATTTTTTTTTTTTTTTCTTCAGGGAAGAACACAAAAGAAACGAGATAGACTCCTCAACAACAAAATTCAAACGGGAAAGGCAATACAAAAGTGGTAATAGAAACAAACAGTAGGCAATAGAACAAAAAAGGATCTAGGCCTTTCTATGGGCCACATGAAGCGTTATACAAGGACAAAATGACTTCATTAAAAGCCCTATATATACAGTACAGGCAATTGCCACTGTTAAGTAGTTGTCGCAGGGGGAAGCATTGCCAAAAACCGAACGAGATCTATTGACAAGGAACAAACACCGGTTACAAAAGTCTCTGCTTTCAGATCCGTCCATGTACAAAAAGGCTAGGAGAAGGTAACCCAAACAACACAAAAAAGGCAGCATGAATGATGTTAAGCTGACATTACATTTGTCTCTGATCGAGTTAGATCTTGAGTCTTCTTCCTATCCTGCAACTTCTACATCTCGAGTCTTGACACAAATCATATGTACATGCAGCTGAGTATAAAGCTCACTTTTATTGCTCTATTCAACATATATTGCAAAGAGCAAACTAATTGTAAGAAAGTTATTTAAGATGATGAATATGCTTCTCTTTTATTACAACTTTCTTGTTTTTTCTTTGTCTTTATATGCTTTGAAGAGACAAAGATAGAACAATTCTAAACGTCAATATTCTTTACTGGTCCCTTGAACCATTTCCTTGCATCCAAGACCCACCAGAGCATTATCAGTGTCAATGCTGCAGAAACGGCTACAGGTGCATAGTTGAAAGTATCCCATTTGAGAGGATAAAAAGTTGGCAATAAGAAGACAGAGCATGTATAACATATATACAGGAAAGCTATCAAGCAAACTGGCCTGCTTGCTCTACCCAAATAGAAGGGACCTGGCTTAAATTTCTTCTCATCCATTACCAGCCTTGCGAAAATTGGGACAGCATAGCCCCCCACCCATCCAATGGTGCTAATTGAAATGATGGCGGTGTAAACCACATTGAGTTTCAAGATGGGAAGTCCCATGATAATGGTAATGACAGCACACAACCACACTGCATTTATTGGAACCTTGTGCTTTGGATGTATTTTTATCCAGATACGTGAAAATGGAACTCCCCCATCCCTTGACAGAGCATAAACCTATGGAGTGGAAAACAAACATGCATTATTATATATTGATATCTACTGTCATATATAGGTTGCGGAAATAATGCATTTTAGAGTATATTTGATTATCCTATGTTATGGGATTTGATTGTATTGATTTAAGAGATTTGATTGTAATTGGATCACTATGTATAACATTGTTATATATTGTATACAATTATAGTTGACATGCACTAAAAACTGTTATATATATCACCATTTATTCTATAAACTTAAAATTATAGGAAATGATAAATTTAATCATTTAAGGACTTCTCCCTCATCTTTGTCGATAGAGACAAAGTTCGAACTCCACATGGGGAGAGAGCGAGAGATTTAGTTTGCTTACCACTCTGGCAGCACTAGTTACGACTGCGAGTCCACAAAAAAAGAAGGTTCCCCAAATGATGCAGAGGAAAATGATGGCTCCAGTGCCACTGTGATACCTTCGATAAAATGCATCATAAATTATCTGTGCTGGCACGAGTGCACCGGCTGTCTCATTGTTTGGGTCATATAAATATGCTGGATCCTACATTATCAATTATTGCTTAACACCAAACTCAATGCTCTATTGAAAGAAATTCTGAAACAAAAATGAACCAAATACTTCAAAATCAAGCATATATACCTGGATGCTGAAAGTAAGAGCTAAAAGATAAGCCCATCCAAAGGCTGAAATGATTCCTATACTGGAAAGAATTGCCAGCGGACCAGTTCTGTCTGCGCCTTTCGTTTCCTCAGTTAGATGGGCTGCAGTGTCGTAGCCATACAAACAGTATTGGCTTAGAAGTACTGACAGAATTACTGCATAAGGTTTACTGTGTATGCCAGTTGACTCGGGAGATGTTTCAAAGTGAGTGAACACATAGGATGCTGATTGCGTCGGGCTTGCTATCAGAGGAAGACCTATAATTACTATGAGTCCGCCGATCACCTGCATGCTTTTCATGACATATCAGCTGAGAACAGGGCGGAACTAGAACATTTAGTTTGGAGGGGGCAAAATTTGAAGAAAAAAAATTCTTGGGGGCCAAAAGTTAATTTTTAAAATTATATATATATATAAATTTGGGGACCACCCTATGGCTTGGAGGGGTTGGGACCCCCCAAGCCAAGGGGTAGTTTCATCCCTGGCTGAGAAGCTAGCTAGTTCAAGTGATGAATTATTGGTCATTAATTAGTCATTAATGTTATTATTTTTCAAATTTATAACTTGTTCGGAATTGTGTTAAAAGGAGCTTAAAAAATATTTTTGGTATACAAATACCGAGCAAAACTGGGTCTGTAATTTTTTGCTCGAAACAAGCCAAAAACGCAACAAACTTGAAAATTGTACTTTTTCTATACAAAAAACGTCTATTTTTCAATGTAATCCCAAACAAGTAGAGAGTGTGCACAAAGATGAAGATGTTTTAATTCATTATGTTTCTATTTTAGGGAACATAATTAGTTTTTGGAAAGCAATAATCAATCTTGTAAGCTACTTAAACCAAAATTTTCCACTTTTCCCTTGAGAATTAAGACATATATGCCACAACAGATTAAGGAGGTGAAGCTCTCTAAAACAGGATAAGTTACTCTTGGAAATATATATATAATCAGATTACAATTACTTTGAGTTGCATGCAGGGCATTAGATTGAGCATAAGATTTCTTAGTCTAACATATACAGTATATAAATTCAGAGAAGCAGTTATTAAAAAACACACCTGCCACCATACAGAAATTATGTTGAGGAATGCTACGACTTGTAATGCAAAGGAGTTGAGCACTGCCCATATGATGGTTAGGCAAATATATATCAACAAAAATACACTCTGTGGGGCAAAGTAGCCTCCACCCTTGTTTGTCCCAGTGGACAAAAGAATTATCATCTGCAATGCTTGTGCTCCTGAGTATGCCTAATAACAGTAATTAAAAAAAAAAAAAAATACAAACTTTTTAATTAATAAGAAGTAGTTATCATAACATCATCATTAATTAGACAAGTTTAGTGGCTAATGGTGCAAACATTCTCTGGGAAAAAAGAAAGAAAAAATAGTTGCAGTACTTGTATGCCAATTCCAGAAACGAGACCAATGATTTCTAGCCAAGCACAGCACCAGGATGCAAATGGCCCCCACCGGGGTCCAGCCAAATGGGCAGCCCAAAAATAAAGGGAGCCAGTAGTCTGTATTGTAATGTTTCCACAGCCAAGTCAAGCGTGTTAATTACATAAGTAAAGGAAATTAAGAAAATTTTATATTGTTGTCATGCATGGGAAGAAGAGTACTATGCAATATATATATATGTGTTTACAAAGTCAAAAGAAGTTTTCAATTCCCACCCTAGATATTAGCATAATTACACAAGTGTTCTTCGATCTCATCCCAAATATCTTTCTTTCAGTGAAACTGTCCACTTTCTAAAAACTAAAAACTAATACAATTCTTTCACCACACTATATTACTTTCATTTTTGTAAGAGAAAACATGTTATATATAAATTAAAGAGTGCATATCCAAAAAAGTGAATTAATTCTCTGGGTATCATTAATTAGAGGAAAAAACAAAAAGCAAAAACATGAAGAAGAAGAAGAAGAAGAAGAAGAAGAGGAAGAAGAAAGCATACTGGAAACGAGGAGCATATCTCAGCCATGGCGCACCCAACAAACCAGGTGAAGAATGTAACAGCAACATAACCCCATATCAAGCTTGCAGGGCCAGCATAAAGTAGGCTAGGGCCGTACAGTGGAGTTCCAACAAAAAATGCCATGGTCGAGAAAGTTATTGCGAATGTCTTAAACAAACTCTGCAATTTAATTCCCAGATGTCATTGAGAAAGCCAACAAAACTGTAAACAAATCAACAAGTTCGATCTGGATATATATATATATATATAGTAATCCTTAAAACATATCAAAGATGAACACAATTAAATACATATATATACCATTTCTCTTCTGAGTTCTTGCTTGTATCCAAGCTCATTGAGACGCTTTTCTCCAGAATCCATTTCTATGGCGATTGGATGAACCTCTCTGGAAGCCATATGTGTATGATCAATAGTAAATAGTGTAACTAAACTGCATGCCAAGAAGGGAGAAGTAGTCTGTGAAGCATATAATTCTTTTCCGATTATTTCTCCAAATTTATAGTAAGTCACATGGTGAGACTAATTTTCTATTACAACCTTAATCTTGCATTAACTTGGACAGGGACATAGAAAAAGATACTAAAAAGTTTCTCAATTCTACGCCGGCCGTTTTTCTTATATATTATTGTTAAATTATCTATTATTGAGGTATGCCGGCCGTTTTTCTTAGAGTAATTTGTTCTTTTTTTATTTTTTTATTCATCAGATTATTGTTATTTCGTCAGAATTTAGTGGTAGCTCGCTACCCTTTTTCATTGTTTGCATTTTAATAAACCCACTAAATATATTGTAGAAGAAATTTATAGAAAAAAACAAATTGGAGCCGACAATTCAACGAAGTGTAATCAAAGTCAACTAGATTGGATCTGGACATAAATAAAATCAAACTTACTTTTAGCTATAAATTTGGTTAATACTAATGCATTAAGCATGCGCGTGCATGATCAAACACACGCACACACACGCGCTCGCGCCCACACACACATCTATATATATAAACAACAGTTTCACTATAAGCAATATGGTCGATCTTTAGTGACGAAAAAAATAGCGGCGACCCCAAAGTCACTGCTATTGAGGGGTCATTAGTGGCGACTTTAATTTTTCTCTCTCAAAGCATATTTATTTATTTTTCTAGCCTTTTTTTTTTTTTTCCTTTTCTCTTGCATATATTAGGATAAAATAATGTTTGTAGCTTATTTGACTAAGAAAGTAGATGAATTAGTCATGTATATATAGCTAGCAAGCGTAAGATGAAGACTTTTACTAGGATATTGTGTCACTTTGTTTGACTCTGATCTATACTTCAGACTTTGAACATCACTTTGTCTTTACTTGTTCTACCAGAACTCTCTTGGTCGCCATGAAGAAGATTAAGGCCATTGGAGCATTGAATTTCAACTGGTCCAAATACTACCAAAGTAATGACGTTTCAATATTTATTTCGAAGTGAAATGTTTTTTTGGATGTTTGGGCTTTAGTCTATCTAAATTATTTTCTAATCAATATAATCTTTCTTTATAATTTGAAATGGAAAGGAGCCGATAATTAGACAAATAAATGTTAAAATTGGGACAATTTTTTTCCAATTTTTTGCCTAACCGGCTCTTCTCTATTTCAAATGAAATGGAAAATCCTATTCCTCCGCGTGGAGGTTATCTATATGCACGTTTATATGATTGTTAGGTTATGTCAAAAGTAGATCGACCAGAAATCTTACTTATGGTTCAGCCTCCAACCTAAAAATTATTCTAACATTCGACCTGCCCACCATCGGAAGCGAACCCAAATGAGTCAAAACCTGGTCAATGAGGGGTCGGATGTTGGGTCATTGAGCTTTTAAATACCTCTAAAAATTATAAAATTGAAAACTAGGATCTTCAAATCGCAATGACATAAGATTGTGGATAATTGATATAATTTTACCTATGTTTCCAATGGCCTTATACATATTCAAGTGAAAGCATATGCAATGAGTGGCCTCCTCTTTATCTTCCCTTATTTCACTTTTTGCTTTTTTGAAAAGATAGGATCTGGATACATGACTTTTCAGATCAAAATGGAAAATAATAATAACAACATGACATTAATTCCATAATGACTATTTTTTAATCTCTATGACTCTATGTAGTCAAAATGTTCTCATTAATTAATGTGTCCTGATTGTATGAATTAGGTAGGATTTTTGAAAAGAGTGAGCGAGAGTAGCTTGATGAGAAGCCCACCTGCAGCAGATATTTTGGGCCTACGACTATGTTGGGTCTTCAACACCTTACTTTTGCACACATGCACATTAATTTTGAATCTTAAAATGGGCTTCAGCCCAATACACAGTTAAAATTGAAGAATTCTGGTGATATAAAATACCACAAGTCCACTAGCTAGGGGCCACCAAGGCCCGCTAGCCCTCAAGCCCAAGGCCTGTGGAGGCCCCCTTGCCCTCAGTAGGGCGGCCCATCAACATGAGCCCCAAAGATGATGGGCCTCCAACCGATGAGCCACACCTTGGATAGCGTCACTAATTGAAGGTGCCTTGTCCAAGGGTGCCCTAACCCAAGGTGTCGTAACCGACGGTCACCCTAACCGACATAGTATACACATGGGAAGCTGACTTTATAAAGGAAAGCATTTTCACCTTTAACAAGCTTGCCTATTTTGGATATTGCATCCTAGAAGGAAAGATCAGCCCTATAACATTGGGGATTAAAGAGGGGAAACATATATGAATATCTCTATGATGATCCACAACTTTCTATATGAAACCCTTGACCTCCAATATTTTTCACATCTTGCATACTTGCCTTATTTGGGGCAATTGTATAAAAAAGATCAAAGACCTAAGTTTAAGGTAAATATACTATTCACCCCTTTCTCTGTTAGTCTTTTACCTCATGCAAAAGTTATTCTACTGACTTAGACATAAAAGTATTCCCCCGATAGCATCCTCCAACAAGTAACTCGTGTCTGCTCTTTGATTGTCTTTGTAAGTCTTTTTGAATAGATTGCAGTCCTTGTCAAGACAAAGTATTTAAGTTCCATAAGATAAATAGAATTTTTTATTTTGAAAAAAATAATTATATGTGCGTTTTGTTATATGCATATATATTGCAAGATCAGCATGCACTAATATGCAGATTCATTTTGATGTGTGTTTTGTTAGGTTGTCTTTATATTATAAAATTGTCTTAATACATATCATGATAATGTCGATCGAATCATTATGAGTTTTTAATAGGTTTTGTCGAATCATAATCAGATGATTCAGACTTTTTTTCCTTTTTTTTTTTTTTATTTTTTTTTTAAAAAAATTTTTGACATGTCCACACAAGAGAAGGGAAAAGAATTTGAACTAGTGACTTCCGCTTCATTAAGCGTGGTCCCAATCGATTGAGCTATCTCTTGGAGACAATTTTCCTCTCATGAAAATCCATCCTAATAGGAAAAATTAATGAAAAAGAGATTCTAGAAAAGTCGTGCTTGCAAGAAGCTAGAGAGTAGCATTAAATTCAATTAATTAATTATAACCAAATATGGTTTATGGTTATATCAGGTAGTTATAATTAATGCAAGTAAACAACGATATGATGCTTCAAATTAATTTTTTAATCAAATTAAGAAATTGTCAAACTACTAAGATTGAGTCATTTCATAGATTGTCATAGGGAGCTTCCTTTTTAATCATTTAAAACTGTTTGGTGTTTATTTTTATTTTATTTTTTCTAATTAGGAGTTGAATTTATTAATTTTCAAACAATAATTAATGTACTATATATCTTATTTCTTATTTCTTTTCTTTTTTGCTTAATAATTTACCCAATGGCAAGCCGTTCACATTCTTTGACTTCCCAATGAAATTGAGCCAAATATATATATATAGAAATTAAAAACACACCGACCATGGCCATGACTTTGCCAGCTTAATATACTATTTTTAGTTAATCTACAGGTTGATCTTTTGTTAAAATATTAACAATCATTATTAAATATAAAAAAAAATAGTGAATGACAAAGACCATCAACCAAATCTATGTACAGGCACCCTAGACCAAATTCTGTCTTCCCCATGGATCCTTCTGAGAGACACAATTACTCAGCACCTTGTGTATGTATCTGTGTACGTGTATGTGAGAGAGAGAGAGTGTGTGTCCTTTGGATGTAAGGGAGGGAATCACGATTAAAATATAAACTACCATGCATATCATATGCATACATACATACATACATATATGTATATGTATATATATATTAGTCAATCTCTCACTTCTTCCAAAGGCATCACCTGGGTATTTTAGGGACAATGTCTTGGGGGAATGTATCGCGATTATAAGAAGGAAGCGTGTTTCCTTGAAAATATAGCGTGGTCCACGGCCTTTCAACAAGAAATTAAGAATAATTTTTACTATTTTCCGTAGGAAACGGGATTGCAAAACCTACATATATTTTATGTTGTTAGTTAAAAGAAGTTACCGTTTATATAGCCTAGGGTTTCCAAATTTATACGTAGCTTACACTATATAAATAATTATTGTTTTGGTCTGGCTACATATATCATTAAATACACATGATCAGCACAGACTCTGTCAAGATAAAGCGCACCATCTAAGGTTAAAATGTTCATTAAAAAACTCTAGATGTTCACTCCATCGTGAGTTTGTTCATGCCACTACTGCATTTGCGCCAAAAATTTTGCGCATAAGACCACCCTGCATTTACGTTGTTGATGTTGATCGAGCACATGTCTTGATAAACAGGCCCTACTATGCATAATTCTTTTTTTTTTTTTTTTAATTAAAACGGTAGGACGGGTAATCAAAGTGACTACTCTACCTATGCATACGTGATCATGCATGGTATTGGTACATGCATGCATGTCTCTTAGGCAACGTTCAGAAAAGGCCTAAATAGTGGAAACCATGTGCAGACACTCTCTCACAACTGAAAGGATCATATATATATATAGCTTAACATCAACTCTATCAAAGATCCTAACAACACCTAGGCCAATGTACAAGCCAATAACTCCAACTGCTTTTCATTGTGGGATTCAACCTTGGAATGCATAATTATACATGAAACTATATATATATATTAGATAGTAACATAAACTTACAAAAAAAAAAAAAAAGATAGTAACATAAACTGGATTATGCTCTCTTCTCTTTGATCTCTTTTCTTTTGTTTAAATTACGTTTCATTATTGGGATTGATCAATTAATTTAGTTGCCTTGATATATATATAAATTTATATTGTTAAGTGAACACTAAAGGGTCATATATATATATATATGACCCATGATGATATTACTCAACAGTATTTAGGTTAATTTTTTTATTATTATTAACGGTCAGAATCAACCTTATGGATATGTTATCTGTCCCTTTAGCTAGTGTTCACACAATTGGTTCAATGAAATAGATGCTCCAACTATTAGTCAATTGGGACACTACATATATACTAAGAAAAAAATTGTGACGATGCAGAACATATTATTATAGACTATGGCACGGTTCAAAGTGTTTTTTTGAAACAATTGATCAATCACTGTTCTACACTTCATGAGAACTTGGTATATACGCATCAACTTGTCATTAGTTTGAAAACAATCATACGCCCACAGCGGGTATCTTAATCGGCTGGGGTACTTTCTAGATCGAATCTCCCTCTCTCATTTCTCTCTCCTTGTGTAGACATGTCAAAAAAAAAAAAAAAAAAAACAATCATACAAGGGAATGCTAAATGTTCTCCTTGTGTTTTGATGTTCTTATGGTCCTAAGTGGATATTATTTTTTTTAAAAAAAATTGCCTTTATTTCTCACTTGATTTTTATAAAATAATATCTACCTAGGATCAGGAGAACACTTAGTTTTTCTTCAAACTGGGTTATAGGAATTTTCTTCAACCTAGTCTATAAAAGTGACATGTGTCTCTTTTATTAATATATGAGATGCACATGAGTTTTTAATAAAATTTATTCTAACTGTGTCCTTACTATTAAAAAAACATGTGCATCTTACATATTTATGGGACACATGTCACTTTTATAGACTAGGTTGAAAGAAATTCCTCCAATCCAGTTTGGAAGAAAACTTAATTTGTCCTTTCCCAAGATAGCAACTTAGTCATGCACAAGTGGTAAGTACTAAAACATTATGAGAAATGCTAGATATAATTGTATCAAACATTTATTCAATAAGGCTAACGTCGGACTCTCAACTACCCCTTAGATTAATCTTTGTTATATAAAAAAAATAAAAAAAGATCTAATGTGGTTGATTTAGAATGGCACGTCAATATTGTTGGATAATTGTAAGATACAAATATAATATCTAATATATTATTCAAAGATTAATCCTCTAAGATGTATAGTAAAGCATTTTAGAGGCACAAATTAAAGGTCATAAATAGAGCACATAGAATATCAATTAACATTAAATGCAAGATATTAAAATGTATAAAAAACCTTTATTGATAATAGTTGTGGAAACCTAAAGGTCTAAACATAACTTCATAATGAGTTATATATTTCATGTACATGATAATCATATAATTTTTTTTTTTTTTTTTTAACATGTCTGCACAAGGTGAGGGAAAGAAAGAATGAGAATTCGATCTAATGACCTTCGTTTTATAAGGCGTAGTCTCTAACCAATTGAGCTACCCCTTAAGCCTTGGGGACGATAATCATATAATCCTGAGTTCATGTGTTCATGCAACACAGCATATATAATACATAAACTTACAAAAACAATGCATAATTTCATTGAAACTAAAAGTTTAATAAAATGAAAAGTTGAGAAATTTTGGTAAAAACTTTGTTGCTAGGTTGCTGTCTTGGTCGTGTGGTATAGAGGATTAAATTATTTTATAAATATAATTATGCTAAAACATTACCTAATTGAAACTAAAATACATATGAAAAAGTTCCATTTCTATAAATGAAATAATTAAATACTATCCATTTCTAGAATATAGTTCTTGGCACTTCAATGAGATGTGTGTTAAACCAGCAGGCAAAAAATGGTGATGGTATGACGATTAGTTATTTGAATCAGGTCGTTGAAATATTATCTTAATTTTCCTTAAAAAAAAAAAGAATAAGGAAAGAAGTTGCTTCTCTTGACTTTCTACTCTAAAAATTTCATTGCTTGAATATTGTTTGGGATCCATCGTCATCAATTAGTCAATGTTATAACGAAAACCCATACATTGAACAAGGAGACTCAATCATTGATGGCAGAACACGTTTGAAAGAAAAGAAAAGCTTATGGTGTAAGTAGATAACTCTTCCATTCAAAGAACATAATGAGTGTATTTTTTTTTCAGAGTGATATCACATCTTTTCTTTTCTTTTTTTAATCTTTTTGCCTTTCTTCCTTTGACCATCCATCCCCATTAATCCATTTGTCATTTGTTTCATGCACGGATCTAGTGCGGCAAGGACTACATTATGAACATGAGTTCGACCTTCAAAGCCGTTGATGAATCCTTAATTCCTAGATGAAGGTGATAATAGTCATATGCGGCAGCAACAAAATGGTGGAATGTGCATGAGCTCGGCAAGTGTACTAATTAATTAGGTGTGACACACATCCAAATTTGAGTGTGAGCTCGATCTAGTGAAGCCGGCGGGAGATCATGCGAGTCATCGTTGTGTACGGCAGTGGCAAATTGTTGTCAGAGATGGCGCCGATGGGTGATAGAGACAGTAGTAGATTAGTAGTCATAGAAAGTGGTGGCTAAATATGGTGGCGGTCGGACGGTGGCTGGAGATGGGCCAACTATGGGCCAAAAGTTGAAATAGAGTGCCAACTATAGGTTAAAGAATTGAGCCAATAAATAGGCGGAAAATGTCCAAATAATCGGGACAACTTTGGGCCGAATGCGCCAAAATATTGTGTCAAATTTGGCAAAAAATAGGGTCATTGCATAACTGGAAAAAACTTGTAGTGGCACGTGTGAGCAGTGAGCGTGTGAGACCTCCAAATTGGTTAATTTTTGTAGGGTTGTATAGATGAGCCTATGAACTTCTGATTGAGTTCATCCATGAATATAAATTACAATGATTGAAGTCATGCACAGACCAAAATACAGCCAGAGCACTACTACATAAATTAATTGGAGTAATTCGTTGTGTTATTCCAATCTCAGCATATGCATGCAACGTGGCGCAAGCTACACCAATCAATGTAAATAATAGGATCCATAAAGCCTCACCACTAATGCAACTTTGACCTAGGGTTTTGAAGTACTGCAAGTACATCAACAATTTGTTAATTTTCTGAACTGGTTCTTGATCGGACGGCCAGTATTGTCTGTTTTCTCAGACTTGTACCCTTACATTCGTACAAACCCGAATAAAATCAGATGGCCAACCATACATATATGGTTCAATTACAGATCATTTTCTAGTAAATTATTTCATTCTATCCCACCAAAAAAAAAAAAAAAAAAGATTAAAAAAAATCTTTATATATATATAATGCAATGATGAAGTTGACAAAGTATTAGATGAGGGCATGAGGATAGCTTTGTTTATAAAAGTCTTCACATTTGGCTTAACCCTCAAACTATGGCTGCAAAGGGGTAGATTAGTTTAATGGGATGCAACCACTTGTCATCAAAAGCATGTACATGTGTAAAAGTCAAAGAGTGGGATTACCTTACAAGATAATGTAACTAGTCAATCCCATTAATACTTGTCGGCAGAGATTTGAAATGTAAGTAAAAGATTAGTGCTATACACTACTTTTTTCTTTTTCTTTTTTTTAAATTAGAGTTGATTCAAGAGTTGATTGACAATGTCACTTCAGTAATGTGACATTCCACATTATTTGGACATGAAAAAGATGATGTGTTTATATGAAATATACTTTCTCTAAATGATATGAGGCCTTTTTGGGGTAAACCTAATAATAAAACTGTGTGAGCTTGGCCCAAAGCGGACAATATCATACCGCTTTGAGCAGGAGTGTTACATATGATATCAGAGACATAGCCCAGCCTGAGATAGAGGGAGCGTGCACAAGCCCACATGAGAGTCGTCAACGAGGACGCTGGGTCCTAAGAGGGGGTACTGATCCATGTGTTTATATGGAATATACTTTCTTTATATGGTATGGGGCTTTTTGAGGGTAAACCCAATAATAAAACTTATATGGGCTTGGCCCAAAGCAGACAATATCATACCACTTGGATCAAGTGTTACAAGTAAAGTGCGATAAAAATATAGAATATAGCATTTTTATTAGTAAAATTAATGACATTTTAAAAAAATGTAATGCTAGAAACCATTTTTTTTATTCCAAAATATTGACATGACAATCCCAATCAACTCTTGAATTTTTTTTTTAACTAGAACTTATCCTATGATTGGTCAGGACTATTATGGCAACATTGTGAGATAAAAATATAATTTCTAATGCTACTCTTTTAAAAACATATGTTAATGATAACGAGACACAAAAGAAATGATGGGTACCTTGTCACTTTCCATAGATTCAGACTCTTTATTTTTAGTGGACAGATAAGTACATTGAGCCGTTTGTTTTATGTGTTAGATTATTAATTAATACTTCTCTCCAAAACTTAGATTAACAATAAAGAATGAATTTAATTAAAATTATGAAATTCTTTAACTATATGGTATATATGCATGTCACCATGAATAAGAGAATAATCACCTTAATTGTGAAATCTGTATATATATATATATATATAGATAATACCCAATTATATTAATGACCAAAAAGGAAAGCCCAAAATCGAATTGATGTAACAACTCCATTAGAATTTAGAGGAGTGCCGGCCACCTTGCATGAATTTTGCTCTCCCCCCATGATATCTCCATGTGGAAGTTAAACCAAAGTGGCTTATAAATTAATGTAATCTATGAGTAAATAATATAGAAAATGAGCTGCACCCACCGAAAACAGAATGCTTCTGTTGTGGATTACCAGTAGTACCTCTAAAAGCATTGACCTTCTAATCTTTTTATATATCATTTATTTATAATATAATATTATGTGTCACCGTCCCACACCTTAACCTAACGACCATCTTTCAAAAAACTTATGTGGTTTGACATCCAACATGGCGGGAAGGCTTCTTTACTATAAATAGGCTTAAGGACCAACCTAAGCTCACCACATATATACACTACTATACTCTCTCTCTCTCTCTCTCGATCTCTCTCTCTCATATACTTTGTTGATCTTCTATTCCCTCTTCAATGGCGATCCCAGTGATTGATTTTTCCAAGCTCAATGGGGAGGAGAGGGCCAGGACAATGGCTCAGATCACTAATGGATGTGAGGAATGGGGATTCTTCCAGGTACAATTTTATCACTTCCTTAGCAATATTCTTTAACTTGGTGACGTAAAGAAAGTGTGTCTAGGAAGAATGGTGGGTTTGGGTTGGTACTGATCATCATGAATATTGTCGTTTCCCGGATTCGAATCGTTTCAAAGCATAAGACTATATAGGTTAACTCTAGTTAACCTATAATGATCATTCTGATTGTATGATAGAAGAAATGAGCATATATATATATATATAAAATTATGTCCACAGTTTTTATAATGTTTGATTATATTGCTGCAGCTGGTGAACCATGGAATTTCGGAGGAGCTCCTTGAGAGGGTGAAGAAGGTCTGCTCCGAGTACTATAGGCTGGAAAGAGAAGAAAATTTCCAGAGGTCAACACCAGAGAAGCTGTTGAATGAGTTAGTGGAGAAGAAGAAGGGAGACAAGTTGGAGAATGTGGACTGGGAAGATGTCATTACTCTCCTAGACGACAACGAGTGGCCATCTCAAACCCCAGGATTCAAGTAAGATATTCAAATTAACAATCATAATCCAGTTATGCTCGAACCAAGCAATATACAAATCTATGCTTAGATTTTTATAAGCAATAGAAAATTATATTTAAGAAGCTTTAGATTTGTATAAGCAATATACAAATCTAACACAGTACTCATTAATGGCTTCCTGGCCGGATTCCATCTCCTGGCACCATGTGGGTCTCATCTTTGCGTAAAATCCATGCTTTATTATGCCTACCATTTAAACCTGTAAATTTATGAAACTCAATACTCAATGAACTTATGATATTGCTGATGACAGGGAAACCATGGCTGAATACCGAGCAGAACTGAAGAAATTGGCCGTGAAGGTCATGGAAGTAATGGACGAAAACTTGGGTTTACCAAAGGGATACATCAAGAAGGCATTTGATGGTGGAGAATCAAAAGACAGTGCCTTTTTTGGTACTAAAGTGAGCCACTACCCCCCTTGTCCACATCCAGAGCTCGTGAATGGTCTCCGAGCTCACACAGATGCTGGCGGTGTCATCTTACTCTACCAAGACGACAGTGTTGGTGGCCTTCAAATCCTGAAAGACGGCCAGTGGATCGATGTCCAGCCGTTGCCAAACGCCATTGTCATCAACACTGGCGATCAGATTGAGGTCTTAAGCAATGGCCGATACAAGAGCGTTTGGCACCAGGTTTTGGCCACTCCTGATGGGAACAGGAGATCAATTGCTTCATTCTACAACCCCTCAATGAAGGCCACCATATCCCCGGCACCTCAGCTGGTGGAGAATTTTAAGCCAGAGGAGGATCAAGCTTACCCTAAGTTTGTGTTTGGTGATTACATGTCTATTTATGCTGAGCAGAAGTTCCTCCCCAAGGAACCCAGGTTCCGAGCTGTGAAGGCAGTGTAAGAAGCAGAAAGAATATGACATGCACATGCACATGCATGGTGTTTCCTTTTCTTTTTTCTTTCTTTATTATGGCTTTAGTGATAAGGATTTGCCACTGGCAAAGGATACCACTGGCTTGTCTCTTCTCTTAACTATATATAGGGGAAGAAAGAAAGCTAACGTGGGTATTAGTGTGTTTTGTCTTAGATTGCCGTTTTCCTTTTTTTATATATTTAATCAAGGGTGCCTAAATGCTCCCCCCCTTCCCCACCTTTAGCCTTTACCTTCGTACTGATCAGGAAAAAAAATAAATAAAAGGTGGGGGATGCTTAAATGCACCTGCTATACAATATAATTATATAAATTGCACCTCCGAATTGTATGAGAAGATGAAATGCTCAGATGATCATCTTAAGGTCGTTTTTTCTTTCATTAGCAGCAATAATATGTAAAGGGTGTCCCTAAAAGATATACTTCTTTCCAGTATGTTAATCTTGAACGATTCCATAATATGTTCTTATAAAGTTAATTGATTCTCTCTAAAGGAAGACATTGTCAAAATCTGATACCAGACCTACCACTTTTTGAACCAATTGAGGTTTCATCCAAGTAGCTCAGCTTGTGCCTAAGCAAAATTTCTAGTGAAATAGAAAAAGGTACATGAATACAAAATAAATCAGCTGTTCAGTTTGCATAAAAACTGGATATGATAATCTAATGAAAACTGCTTGAATTGAAGGAAATTTAAAGGGACAAGATTCCACTGTATATATTCAGCAGTCAACAAAATTCTCTAAGGTGCAAATAGAAAGTGTGACACAGAAATAATAATGGCAGCACTGATCAAAATGAAATTCGCAACCAAAAAAATAAAAATAAAAAAATCAATGTGAAAATCAGTTTCCCTGGCGTGTAGTACACCACAGATTCTTAAAGTAATATTGTTTTAATGCGACATTCTCACCTGAAATTCAACTAATATATGAAAAAGAAACAGAACTAGTATGAAAGACAACAGGAAGTCGCTCGACTTTCAGATGTATAGTGAGCTATAAGATTATATCTTTATTGCTGTGTAATAGATGACAGTATACAATTATATCTCGTCATGTTGAGAAGAAGAAATAAAATGGGGGAAAATTGGCAAGCTCTTATCTTCATGTAGGAGCCAATATGCAAATGAACCGTATTTACAATTTGTGTCTTAAAATTTTCTGTAATTCAATTTATAATATGTACAGTAATTTTCATGAACCTCAATCTTGGATGGAAGTTTCAAAGGCTTCAAAGGGCCTTTTGATCTAGCCTCTCATTCCAATTTAGACAGCGAATCAAGCTGCGAAACCAATCACCTGTCTGGTCAGACTTGTTGACTGTTGGAAGTGGGTGTTGGCTCATATATATTCGTACAGAATCTCCTCTTGAGAGTTGCTGCCTTCTCTTCCCATCAAAAGAAACCCATGCATTGCTTCTAGCATCCTCTGGAATCTGTCAACTACAACGTATTAGTCCTCCTAACAAAGAACACAGCTGACAAGAACTATGATCAATAAAACAGAATTTTGGTATCATCTTTAAAGCAGCTTCATGTGATGAAGAAACGGTTTTAGACTAGATTAATATAGTAGAAAGAGAATTTGACATAAAAGAATAGTACTTTTCCGAGATACTATTTTGAAGTAATATAACAGGAATTCACAAAATACAATATCCCCCCACCCCCCAGTTCTCGGGGAGAAAAAGAACCTAACAAGTCACAACTGCTTTTCCCATTCTCAATGTAAACTTTTTACCACACAGCAGCAAAATAAGAAAAAACCTCAAATCACTGAATATGTTCCAATTTGGCTACTGAATATCTAAACAGACAATGAAAGTAACTAATATTTTCATGAAATTCCCAAAATTAGAATAAAGGGAAAACCAAATCTGATAAACGACTTAACAGTAGGATATATTTTATTTTGAAGTAGCCAGAAAATCCACACCTACTATCTAGCTAACTCACAAAGCTCACCACCTTGCAAGCTGAGCTTTTAAGATTGCATTTGTTATTGTTATATTATTATGTATGATTATGCCGATACAGAAATTTAAACTTAGAGATTGGATTGCGGAAAACAGTACTCCAACATTTAACAGATTCCTGATATGCCATTGAATATGGAATTAAAGGAAAATTAGAATCCTATTGCTCCAGAGATTGGACAATATCAGGTCCTTTAAACACATGATTGAATGTTGAGTGGACATGGAAAGTGCGACTCCAACAGACAATTGCTAACACCCACACCCAAGCACTTGACATAGCTCTGTAAACATGCCAAAAGAAATAGCAATATACCCTAGAAGTTAAGAAAGTAAAATATGTATATTCCTTCTGGCTTCTTCTAACATTTGGCAATTCTCTTTTAGGAGAAATAGAGCAGCTGGCACACGCCTCAAAACCAAAATTTTTAGGCAAGAAAAACTGATAACATATCTACCAAAGTGTGAGCTAAAGATCCAAATTAATAGTAACTCGAGGCTAGATACATTAACAACATCACCTTCAATTCCAGCCTTGCAGAATCCGGAAGTATAACTGGTCTAAATGAAAGGGAGTGTGGGCAGATTGGTGTGAACAGCATGCAAGGAACATTTGGATGCACCTGCATTGAATTTGCATAATGGCTTTAATAGTAGTAATAAAGAGCAACAGCAAACATCAAGAACCGGCTATCATCTTTGTGATTGAAAGAATTGAATTTTCATATTTTTTAATAAGTCTTTTTTTAACACTGCAATGAGTTTGTAAAATTAGAGCGCTAAATTAATAGACACATAACAATTTGAATTTCATTTACCGAATTACCTAAATCATTCTGACAATTTCATATATTGCAATTAGAGCCAGAGACTACTTAATAGAGTAAATATGCTGTTTGCTGAAGGGAAATCTTTTCTTCCTTCTACTTTGAATCGAATATAAGTACTTCAGATGAAGGATTTTAAGAAAAAGGTGATTCAATACGTTAAAAAATAAACAAGTGGAAGTGTCCAACATGGAAACTCAGAAAACATAACATTTTATGAGTCAGTAGAGGACATTGTACCTAATATCTTTTACAACATAGTTTTTTAAAATATCTAATATTCTGATATATGTTTCTAGTATTGTCACGATGTCATGAGAATTCAGTTTTTAAAGTGATTTTTCTTATTCCTGGTACACTTAGCATATTGCAATTGCCCTAGAAGAGAAATTTATCTACTAAGCATTTTTTTCAGAGACGTGATTGGAGTTCTGATAATGGTCAGATATCTTTGATGCCATCAAGGAAATGTGACTGCAGTAATTCATTGACGCCAAATGAGACTCAAAGCAAGCTTAAGCCAAAACAGTCGTTCCATTCACCAATCGCCACATCAGTCTCATTATCAATTGAGTGTTGATTACTACTGGCCAAACTAAACAGATGGCTCCCAGATGAAAGGGTGTGCACTTTGTCTTCAAATTAGACACCAAACTTGTGATAGCTTCTTCTACCACAAATGGCTATTCTGATCCTCTTCAGGCCAAAAAGAAAAAGAAGGATCTTGTAGAGATATAAAACAAATAAAAAATAAATAAAACTAAGAAATCAATTCTACGAGAGCTCAAGTCTAGTGGAAACGAAATAACCATGCCCTAGAATCATATAATATCCAGCTACCAAAAATTATATAACTATGACTTGAATACGAAGCACAGCTTACCATGGAACCTCCCGCAGCTGTGGAGTAAGCAGTGCTTCCTGTAGGTGTGGCTACAATGACTCCATCACCTTGCACCTAAAGAAACGGTACTTTGTCATTAAAAGCATGGCAATATCATGAACTTATCTTTTCTAAAAAGATCAAAGTTTCAAACAAGGGATCTAGCATAAATGGTGGCCACTGCTTTAGATTAATTAAATGTTGGACTTCTTGTGATTGAAGAGAGCAAGTAACAACTCAGCTCATAGAAGACTTAAGGGCATGAACATCTAAATTTAGAGTAGTATGTTTTTTTCTATTTAAGAAATGAATACACTAACCTCACCTTGGTTATGAGCCGGTCATGTTCGTAGCATTCAATTTTAGAAAGGTATGGATTAGAACCCCGATCAACAACAACCTCATTTAAAACATCAAATACTTTCCCAGGCACTGCTTTACCATTTCGAAAAATCTCACATCGAAGACGCATTCTAAGAGTTATATAGACACCATCCAGAGTGTTGTTTCCATGGATGACCTGTCTTAAGTCTTGCTTATAGCCTTCAAACTATATCAAATGAAATAACAGGAGTCAAACAAATAGCTATTTTGGAAGAAAGAAAAAAAAGGGGATTGGGGCAGTAACCAAACATAAAAGTTGTGTTAAGAAGCTTACAGTATGGGAAGTCAGAAATCCAAGAGATCCAAGATTAAATGACACAACAGGGGGCACAGCACCTCTAAATAAATTCGATGCATGGAGTATAACCCCATCTCCCCCCAAGCATGCCACTAAATCAACCCTCTCATGCAGATCACTGCATTAAGGACATCCAACAGGTCAGCAAACCCCCCAAAGTAATGTAATATTAACAATTACATCAATGTTGTTCTTAAAATAAGGATTTCCACACCTGGTGTCTTGAATATAAAAGGTCTGAACAAATCCAAACCCTGGGATTCTAGCAAATATGTCATGCACATCAGGTTCCACAAGAACGTTCATCTGCTCTTGGTAATACAAGAAAGAGGCCACCTGAAAATCAGATGCAACAAATGCAGTTAAAAATAGCCATGCAAAGATTAAATGAGTGACTACTGAGATACATGTAACCACTCCTATTTAATACAGATCTCCTTTAGTATACCCATGGTATAGGATAATAGGGTATCCTATTGAATACCAAATTGCTAGGCAAGACAACCCTTACCTGAGAGAAGTTCAATTAAGAACATGTGTTGATTAATTTAGTCTCTAATTTCAAGTTCACAAATAAAATTACATCACAATCTATTCTCAATAACATCATAAAGCGGTCATTAAAGAGGATACCATGGAAGTTGTCAAGGATTTTCATTCCCGAGGAAAGTTTGAAAAGAGCTTCAATGCAACTACCACTTCCCTTATCCCCAAGAAAGTCGGAGCTGTGAATATTAAGGACTTTCATCCTATTAGTCTAGTGGGTGGTGTTTATAAGATCATCTCTAATGTTCTAGCAAACAGGCTAAAAACAGTGTTGGAGAAGATTATTTTTAGTTTTCAAAATGCATTCATCAGGGGAGATAGATTTTGGATTCAGTTATGGTAGCTAATAAATGTCTTGATAGTTGAATTAGATCATGGGAACCTAGTGTGGTGTGCTGTGTAAATTGGACTTAGAAAAGGCATACAATCATGTTAATTGGGATTTTTTGTTGTATTTACTAAAGAGATGTGGATTTGAGGAGAAATGGAGAGCTTGGATAGCTCATTGTATTTTGGGAGTTTTTGATTTGTTGAATAGATGTGGATTTGGGGAGAAATGGAGAACTTGGATAGCTCATTTCTACTACCGGGCGTTTCTCCATTATTGTTATTGATTCTCCCTTTTGATTATTTAGTAATCCTTTATCTCCTCGATTGTTTGTGGTTATCATGGAGGCTTTAGGTAGGATAATGACGAGCTTCTGGTGTCCATCTCTTGTTTGCGGATGACACTTTGATTTTTTGTGAGGCAAGTCATGAACAGCTTCGTTATCTGTGTTGTCTATTCTTATGTTATGAAACGGTTTTGGGGTTGAAGGTTAATTTATCTAAATCAGTTAGTTCCTGTTGGAGATGTGGTTGACGTAGAAGGTTTGGCTAGTATCTTTGTTGTAGGGTGGCATCCTTACCAATGAAGTATTTGGGTCTTCCTTTGGAAGCTTCATATAAGACTACATCTATATGGAATAGCATTGTTGAAAAATGGAACTCATTTGGCTGGTTGGAAGAGGCTTTATCTGTCGAAGGAAGGTAGGTTGACTTTAATTAAAAGCACCCTTTCCATTTTTCCTACTTATTACTTGTCCATTCGTAGGAGTGACTAAAGGATTGAAAAACTTTAGAAGAACCTTTTGTGGGGTGGAATTGGTGACGAGTTTAAGTTACATTTAGGCAACTGGTCGAAAGATTTGTTCCCCAATCTCATAAGACAATTTGGGGGTAAGAAATTTGATTCAGTTTAACTGAGCTCTCCTGAGGAAGTGGTTATGGTGTTATGCTACGGAGAAAGAGAGAGAAGCTTTGTGAAGCCTGGTGGTGGAAACCAATTATAATAGCAAGATGGGAGATTGGTGTACTAAGGAGGTAGTGGGGCCTTTTAGAGTGGGAGTGTGAAAATATGCATAAGGAGGGTTTGGGGAGTTTTTCGAGTTCAGTTAAATATGAGGTGCGAAATGGATCCAAGATAAAGTTTTGGCATGATTTGTGGTGTGGGGACCAGCCCTTGAAGACAATTTTTCTGGAACTGTTTAGTATTGCATGATGTGAGGTGTGGGTGGCAAATCATATACAATCCTTTAATGGAAATAATCAGCAGAATATATCTTTTACCAAACCAATACATGATTGGAAGGTGGACTTGGTTACTTCTTTCTTTGATCTTTTGTACTCTATCAGATTGAGATAAGGTGGCGGGGATAAAATATGTTGGATCTCACCCAAGAAGTGGAAGTTTGAAGTAAGGTCCTTTTATTATGCGTTATCCGTTATTGGTGGTTCCTCATTTCCTTGGAAGAGTATTTGGAGAGTGATGGTCCCTTCAAGAGTGGCATTCTTCGGGCGTACAGCGGCACTTGAGAAGATCTTGACATTGGATAATCTGAGGAAGAGGAATGTTAGTGGTAAATTCGTATTGTTTGTGCAAGAGGAGTGGGGAGTTTATAGATCGTCTTCTTCTTCATTGTGAATTGGCAAGAGAATTATGGGTTTCAATTTTCCATGTTTTTGGTGTAGAATAGGTCATGTCTAGAAAGGTAATTGGGTTTGGCAAGTTGGAAATGTCAACTAGAAGGTCATAACATCTTAGAAGTTTGGAGGATAGCACATTTGTGCTTAATGTGGTGCATTTGGAGAAAGCAAAATGCAAAGAGATTTGAAGGTCATGAGATTCCGATGGTCGAGCTAAAGAACATTATGTTTAAATCCATTTATACATGGACAACAACGTAAGATAGTCCACATTTTTCTAGTTTTTTTTAATTTTTGGACTTTTGTTCTTTTTCTCCCTAATAGGGATTTCTCTTGTATACTTCATATGTGCTTGGGTTTAAACATACCTTTATTGGCCCACCTATTTTAGGAAAATTGTTATATTTATTTGTTTATTTCACTAAAATGAGTGGCTTTGGCAAACTCCCATCAATAATGAAGGGATTATATTTTAGCTAGCACTAGAGCTACAAATATATACATAAAGAAAAACTTACTATGCAGAGAATAGAAATTTTTGTACAGGGAAAAACATCAACAAGCTACAAACATAAACAGAAAAGAAAAAGAAAAAAGCAGAAACCAAGTTTTGTCACTAAACCGACTGATGTCCAACAATCAATATTTAGGGATTTATAATGATACCTCTTTAGCTTGTTCCATGAGCTCTTGCCCTAGTTTCTTCAACAACAATACAGTCTTTGGTGTCGATTTCCACATAAGCATCTGCTGCTGTGTACTAGGATGAGTGAAGGCCAAGGAGGATTCTGTCACCTTTTCTCTGGTACAAGAGAATCCATCAGTCCGAACTAAAAACATCTCTGCTTTCCTTCTTGACTGCACCCTTACAACACCAGTGGCAGAAGCACACATATTACCGTCAATGGGCTCCACGTCATCTTTAGCAGAAACTAAGGCAGCTCCACCACTGCTCTTATGATCCTCCAGAACAGATTTGGATTGCATATGCCCATTGAACTCATTAGTCAAAATCGTAGATGCATTCGTTTCTGTCATCACAGAAGACCTTTCCCCTTGGCCCAGTCCATTCACAACTGGACCAACAGAATCCAAAATATCACTATTCAAATACTTCCCATATTCAGCAGGTGATTTCTGGATCTCTGGGGATAGATTTTTCCCATTAAGTAACCCACCGGAACTTCCTGACTCCAGAGGCAGTGGTACAGCATCAGTACCAACTCCATCAGCTTTACGCATTGTCCTAGTATGCATGTCTCTAGAAACTGGCAATATTTCCAACCTTTTCAATTGATAATTGAAATAAATAGAAGGTGAGATCTTTCTACTCTTGAGAAACCTAGACATTTCTTTTTTTGAGAAAACATCGCATGAAGGAACCTGGGCCTTCAGAGGGTCAGTTTCCATGCTGAAGTTTGCCAGAGATCCTACTCCATTATCAACTAATTCTACTGATGTCATACCTTGGGCAGAAACAAAGTTGTTGTGGGCCCCATTACTGCTTTGATTTTTTTTACCCTTGTATGGAGAGAGCTTTTCATGGGATACTCCATTTAAACTATGAAATGTACCCAAAGACTCTTGTAGTGACTCATTCTCCTTTTCCAGGAGGGAGCTTTCTTCAATAATGGAAGACTCCTTCATTTTTCCCATTTCATTTGCATCTCGTAAGAACCTGTCATTGGGAGCAACTGATTGACTAGAGACACAGCGAGTCATATACTGCCTCCATCTAGAGACCATGGCAGAAGTTCTCCATACTCCTTCCTTACTGTGAAGATATATGGGCTTTTTGCTGCCATCTGAAACTAGAGATGCAAACTTCTCAACCTGCTCCATTGAAGGTGCAGTGCCAACTTCAACAGGAATTTTGACCAGTTCAATTTTCTCAGACAAAACAGCATCATTTATGGCTGCTAGATAAAAGTTATCCTTTACAGTCTCTGCTCTAAGATCTACAATAGTTTTATATCCTTTCTTCACCAGCCACTTCAGACCTTCTTCTGTTACTTGGCCACCCCTCCAAAAAGCTACCTCAGAATCTTTGGACCCTATCTCTTCTTTAGAAGTGGAAAAATAAACAGCATTCCAATTTGCAAGCAGTGTATGGCATGGGTAATCCTCCCCACGAGGAAAGCCAGAATCATAGCAGACATTCTTCATTCTCTGAAGTTTCCTCCATACATTCAGGCTTCGATCATCATTGGGCGTCAAATAGTTTTCAAGAGCAATGTGCAAGCTCTCACAACACCTCTTCATCTCACTCCTGAAAATGGCAAGTGGAGGAACCTTATCTTCCACTGAGCTTACATCTCCAATCTGAAAGAAATTTTCATTCGTAGGTCTTCCAGAAAGGACATCCTCTCTCCCTTTGTTAAGGAGGGAGAGCATGCAACCAAGCACAGAGACTATTTTATCTTCCAATACTGGTTTTTCCTCAGATGAGAAATCATATGACACGCTACATTCGCCAGTCAACGGATTGCACAATGTGTCCATTAGTGCACCATGAAGCCGCTCAGCAGTTCTGAAGATTCTACAATAAGCCTCAACCTCTGCAATATCCCCAGGAACTGGACCAAACCAAGGCACCTGTGAGAGGTCATGAGAGTGGAAGGTCTTCACATCCAAATAAAGCACTGTCAGTCTATGACATGAAACTTATCTTAGGGCCATAAATTCATTGAAAACTTCATTAAATCCATTCAACAAAGCAGTGATCAATTATAAAACCAGGAAAATTAGGACAACAATATACTATCCAGGAAGGGCAGGAAACAAGTGCTAAAACCTAGATAAAATGAGCAACAACAGCATTATAAGGCTGGGATGTGGCATATCAAACAACCTTGCAAGTCCAAATGGAGTTTGTATTTATATCAGAAGTAGAGGACCCATTAGAATTTAGAAGGTTCCGTACTATTGATTGCAATGAATGGATAACAAAATTGCTAGTTTGTGATGAGC